>NC_042494.1:84771676-84772944 GCF_005508785.2 Acyrthosiphon pisum
CCAAATTCGATTTTCATGTATCAAAATACTAAGAAAAATATTCTGCTTTGGAATATAAAATTAAAACCCTATGTTGTCATTCAAAAAGTAAAAAACTTAAAAATATAATTTTTTAATAAAAACGTTGTTTCATAAGCAACTTGAAACTATGTAAAAAAATATTTTCAAAAAAATTTACACTTTTTGAAATAATGAGTGATGTTTGATAAAATAATCACCCGGTATAGGTACCTATAAGTGGTAGGACACTAGGACATGTACCTAAGTATGTATATTGTATACCTACCGTCGACTATAATATTGTTCATGTTGCATAAATTTAAAATTGTAAAATCGTATATAATAAACAATTAAGTCTATAAAGAATAGCTTGTGTACCTATATAAAGTAGTAAAGTGTGTTATCCTACAGGGAAGAGGATTAGCACTATGTGTAGGTAGGTACAGTACACTAGTGACTAGTGGTATTATAATACCTACCTAAGACCTAAGCCATTGTTAGACTATTTTAATAATAATAATCACATAATACAAAATAGTCAAATATAATAATATATTATACTCATACTTCATATACTATAAAAATCACAAAACTATAACGAATTATTAATATTATACTTACCTATTTTTGGAAAAGTATTTTGTTAATTGTTATTTTTTGGCATAGCTTTGTATGACAAGGTTTGAATCGTCGGACACTTCAAACTTTCATTTTGTAATTTTTAATACCTATTTTCTGATAAATTCATTCTATAAGAAAATATTTTTAGATATAGCTGGTATTTGATACGTGGGCACGTACTGTATTATGTGGGGACATGGAGTATTTATAGATATATCTGACTTTGCGTACTGTACCTACATAGATACATATTTTATTTCTGAGTATTTTGGCTGTTAGGTATCATGGAAATTCATGTAGGAGAAACTAAAATTATTTGAAAAGATCAAACCAATAATTTTTTTTTTCAGATGGAATTGGCAGCCCTTTAAGAGATCCTTTAAGTTGTGAATAGTCACTGGGTATTTGTATAAAATATTAAGTTACTTACTTACTTATTATTATTACTCTATGCAATATTTTCCTATTCATTATTCGGGTACCTATAATATTGTATACAAATCCATTATTAATGCGTTGATTGTTTAACTTGTTTTCCAAAAGTGAAAAAAAAATAGCATTCAATTTAGTATACTAGGTAATCAGTAGGTATTACATTACCAATTAAATTTATATATAATAAAAAATTCTTCAATGATAATTTTTAT
>NC_042494.1:84772994-84785389 GCF_005508785.2 Acyrthosiphon pisum
GATTTTACAATGACGTGTGTTTTTTTGTGTATGCGTACAAGTTTTATAGTAAAAAAAAAGGTGGGTAAGTGGATGTCGCTCTGCTGTACAGTAAATTACAAGTGGGTCACTGTATAATGTATGGTATTAAATTTGAATTCATTGATATAATATCATTGTATAAGAAAAACGATTCTGAGCGGAGACGGTATGTCAGTCTAGGTATAAGACATAATATTATATATGGTATTAAAAAAAAATTGACCTATAATAGGTACCTATAATAAATTCCAAATTAATCAAATCACAATATTCATTAGGTACTTATAACGCGTTATACAATATGTAATTTCGTCCAAATTTGAACTTAAAATGACTATAAAAATAAACTGTGCTTATGTATTTCTTAGAATTTTTGGTAACAGAATTAAATATTTACGTGAAATCTTGTTTTAAATTTTCAATCCTTAGCTATAAAAGTTGAACATTTTATAAATTTTTAACTACAAAATAATTATTCAATTTTAAATTTGATAAATTTTGTCAAAATTTCAACTTCAAATGCTTATAAAAAAAATGTGTGCTTATGTATTTTTAATATTTTACAATTGCTATTGTAACAATATATCAGGAGCCTTGCATTAAATTTTCACGCATTTTTACCAAACAAATAAAATTTTATTGATATTTATAGAAAAAAAAACTAAAAAAATTGAAAACCGAAAATGTCCGTAAACAGCTCAAAAAGAGTCAAAATATTTTCAAAATTGTATGGTATATAGGAAATGCTAATATAAACATTCAGTAAAATGTTCATGTATCTACAGTTATTCGTTTTTGAATTACAACAAAATAAGAAAATCGCTACATGAGAAATCGAGTGAATATCCAATGTTGTAAAAATTTAAATTACAAACGATCATAAAAATTTAATTTGACTTTCTTATAGATATTTTTTGTTTGATAAAGGTAGATAATCTTATAAGGAATCTTGTATTACATTTTAAAATCTTAGATTTAAAAAGAAAAATTTTTATGAATTCTTAACTCAAAATTAATTTGCTAATTTTCGTGATTTTTCCATATTTTGTCAATTTTTGAACTTTAAATGCTTATAAAAAAAAAACTGTGACTAAGGATTTTTAATATTTTTCATCTGCCTTTGAAACAATATACTTGGAGCCTTCTATTAAATTTTCAAGCTTTTTTAATCAACAAATAAAATTTAATTGATATTTTTAGAAAAAAAACTAAAAAAAATGGAAAATGAAAATGTCTCTAAACAGTTCAAAATAAATCAAAATATTTTGAAAATGTTATCGTGTATAGAAAATGGAAATATAAACAACCATTGAAAATTTCATGTCATTTGTTTTAAAGTTACACTAAAAACCAAATTCAATTTTGTGAAAAATCGATTTTGCGTAAAAATTCCCGTTTTTCATAAATTTTTCTTTGTTTTTCACGGTGCTTTGAAAATTACTGGGAATTTTGACCTCCTCAATGCACCCAACGATATTCACTTTCCAATCAAACAAGATACTGAAGTTGAAAATCGAAGCATTATTTCGACTACTTTATCGTGTACACAGACACAAAAATAAAAAAATTAAAAATTAAAAATTAAAAAATAAAATAAAATAAAAAAATAAAAAAAAACATACATCATTGTAAAATCAATACATTCATCGTCCCACTCAGAATCTAAAAAATATTTAAGCATATTTAAGCGCATATATCAGGATTTTTAACCGCATAAGTGCATACATATTTCCGTAGTTTTTAGTGCATAAGCTTCCGGGCACTACTCATATCAATAACAATATTTTAAATTTTAAATGTTTGAATTGTGTAACCTCTTGTGAGCTGGACCCTTTGAAATATCATTGCGACGCCTTAGAGGGAAAAATCTTATTTGGAAATATTCAGCATTGGGTAGAAATTTGATATAATTTATATTGAGAAGCTAAGATCTTAAAAATAGGTACATTTAGACCTATACCAAAAGCCAAAAATATGATTGTTAATTAGATAATATTTTTGAAAATGTTGACATACTTAAATAGAAATTCTAACTAGTATTTTCTGAGTTATTTAACTTTATGTACTAAGGATGATAATAATAAATTAATAATATTATATCATTAATATAATTATATTGCATTATTATATATTAATAACAAATTATATGAAATATAAAATTTTATTTAGTCAAGTTATTAATGTACTCGGATAATTTTTACAAATTATAGAATTGTAAGAAATTAATATTAGCTACTAAAATTTTAAAATCATAATAGCCCTCATATCTATTCTAAAACTGTTAGCCATAGACTAGATATTATACTACTTAAAGTTTATAATAACTCAGATACTACGTATACTCGAATTTTGATTTATAACTATCAACATTTTCAAAAATATCTTCTCCTCACCTATTTACAATAAAAAGGAGTAATTATCATTTGAAAAAAAAATGGTTTACCACAGGACATTCCTTAAATTATTTAAAAAAATTCTAAAAATTTGAATTGGAATAAATTCATTATTAAAGGACAAAATATAGGGATGATCATGATAGGTGAATCACCCTGTGTGTTGTAATATTACTTAAATAGTTAAATGATACATTAATCTTCTTCATAATTTCAATAGTCTACCTTATTCTTTATCTTGTTTACAATGCTCCATATTTTTACAGCTTCTGCTTCTTCCGCGAGACCTAAACTTTGAACTAATGTAATTTTTTAGGTATTAAGTTGTTTTATATATCCAAAGTGGACTATAAAGTATATAAATTAAATAAATTCTAAATATTTATTTCAATACAAATTTGGGAAAATTTTTATTTTTATTTTTGAATAGAAACTTCTGAAATAGGATCAAATGTCGTAGAGTCGTAGAGTTAACGCGAATTTTTAAATGTTTTGAAAGGTTTCAATGGAAACCTATTTTACTTCCACTACCGCGTATGTGCTGCTATAGATTATATAGTAATTATTAGTTCTGAAAAGTGAAAACTCAAATTGAACACGACTGCAGGGAGCTTTCAAATGTTTTTGTTTACATCAGTGATAAAATTGTCTACCTTAGAAAAAGTAGTTCTTACAGTTTACACAATGTAATGAAGTGTATTAATGGCCACTTGCGCAAATTAGGTTATATGTATAAAAATATTACAAACATGAACCTAGGTAGGTTTAATGTATATATTATATTATATTGTGACGAAATATGTAAAAATGTGTAAAATAAAATATGATATATTATAATATATTTTATATATGATTTGATTTGGCACTTCTAAAATCCCCCCCTCCTTGGCCCTAACTTAGTAAACAATTTCCTGTAATCTTAACATGATTTCGACATGACGTGCGTGGTTAGTAGTTATATATGGTTGTGAAATAACCGATAGCCGTTTCATTCCGTTTTGATGACTAAAATTGTACAATGATATATTAATACATACTTATTATTATATTAAACATCAATGCGTTCGGTTAAATAATCTATAAGTAATAAAAAAGTTGAATTTAGTATAATTATTTCCAATGACTTATGTTTTTTTATGGGACTTCAGAGTACACAATAATGTATTATATTTATCACTATACAACGAATACTTTTATCTCACATAAGAAATCATACCACGAGTTAACACAAATAAAAATTACACATTTTATTCTGCAAAAATGTTTGGTTGTCTTCCAAACAAAAATATTTTTATGCATTATAATATTTAAACACAATACAAAAAGTACTATAAATTATTATATTATATTATATTATATACTATTATTATATGAGCAGTAAAATAGATTGAAATATATAATCAATCGCGTGATTTCTTTCATTATAATATAAATATTACATTTATTTGTACGAAACGATTAAGGATTATATAACAATTTTAACAAGCAAGAAATAATAATTGACGTCTGCAAAAAATTCAAATTATTTAGTTGTACCTATAGTCGTGTTCTATATTATATTAGTGGTAGACGTGTTGTAGTACAAAGAGCAAAGATCTACATAATGAGTGCTATAGAATATTTTTGTATACACTTCAGGTAAAGGTCGAATACTTTCAGTTTTTGTAACTTTTTTTAGTGATGCAAGATTTTTTGAAATTACAAACAATCATCACGTCCATATGTAAAATAGTTTTCAATTATAAATTCGTCGTACCTATAGTTATATGTTAGCATAACTTAACTAAGCATATTAGTTATCAGTTATCAGTTATTATCACCTACCTAGGTACATGATATTTACGAAAATAAAATCCTGCATCTAGAGCTGTAATATATTCTGATGTCAATTTTAATTTAATTTCATATGGAATTAGTAGTTATTATATAATATATTGTGATATAATAATAATTAATGTGTCGTATGTGAAAAAATATTTTAATATGTATACGTAAGCACTGTATAGTCCTGTAAAGGTTACCAACTACTAAGACATTATATTTAAAAATTAAAATAGTATAATGAAGGTATTTACAGCACTGTCTAATAAGTAATAAGAAAATATAAGTTATTATTTTATAATCATTAACGAAAACGATAAAAGAATTATTACGATCCGTTTCCACTAACAGTCATAAAAAATGGTTCTTCGAAAAATCGAGAATAACGCAATACACATGCATATACATATACATATCTACCAATAGTAAAATTATCATTTTTAAGTTTAATACTTAAAGAATAACAGGAATATCACTCAAATAGGTATGTACTATAAAAAAATAATAAAAAAAAATAACCACTAACGTGTATAGCATGCACGTGGCACGTAATTGGGATTGTTCATGTTTGATAATGACTCACAAAAATGTACATTTATGTTTCAAAATCTGTATATTGGTGCCTCAAATATAGAAATAAAAATAAAAAATGTATTCAAAACGTATAACGGTTTTCACCCAATCTTGGGTATATATTATATGGTTATCAATAATATATAACGTGTGTATAATACTACATAATATTATGTAATAATATATATTATTGTATTTTAATATCATGTATTATGTATTCCTCGAAGTTTAAACAGCGGGGCTGTGCATTTATTATTTTATTACGATCGACTCTGTTAAAAAATTACAATTAATGAGTACCTAGTGAGATATAAATCTAATTTAAGTCACAACCATTCTAAATAGGATGTTTAATTTGACATATTTAGACATTCTACTCGTACCTTAAAGTGCAAAAAATTGTATATAAATGGTTATTTACATTTTTATTGCATTTATTTGTTTATGCTTTTTATTGTATCTAAATACTTTGCATAAATATTAAATATGTGTGATGTAACTATATATGGTCATACCTCATACAATAGATTATTCTCAACAATACTTTTTTATTTTTTAAATTCAATTGTCAATACCTATATTGGTTATTACCTGCAATCTCAATTCTATACTCGGAATATACTCATCTTTGAAAAATAAATAATTGAGTAGGTACTTTTTACAGCATATTTTAAGGATACTTAGAGCATTTAAAATTCGCAATTGTGCTCTATAGTATACATATTATAACACCTATAACTAACTAAAAACAGCATTAACTTAGATAAATAAGATTTAGAAAACTACAAGTGGTACCTATATAATAATAGTGGTCTTGAATAAAAAGGGCAATAAATCAACTCAAAACAATTATTACAAAACGAAACTTGTGATACCTAATCTTTATGGCTTTATAGATTTAAATATTGATCTTGTTTTGAAATTTCAATACCTGTATAAACGTAATATATTTTCTATTTTTTTAGAAATGCATCTCATGAGTAGGTATAACATAACTTATTGTTTACTCGATTTACAGTGACTGTCAAATTTAATGTGTACTGCACACTACACACTACACATTTTATTATGCATATAGGTACCTACTCGTGTACATAAATGAACCCACCTAATGATAATATGTATAAATGCATAGGTATGTACATATTTTGGTAAACGTAATAACTGCAGTTCGTTCATCGTTTTTATGTTCGATGTTTGCAGAGTAGGCAGCCCATCCCGAAATGTCAAGTTCAATATAAATTCTTAACTCTAAACCGTTAATACCTGTAATCGTTATTACCCATATTATACCTAATATTATTATTAATAATTTTATCGTTGTACTATATTTGTTCTGATATTTACGAAGATTTATATAGGATTTATGTGTTACATTAAAGTTTCGGGGGAAATGTACTTATATTATTATGCTTCATCGCCCCGGGTATCGCTTCAAAATTAAAATCAATAAATCATCGAGATTAGAGCGGGATACTCGATATATTTCGTAGTTATTTCACACTTAATAACGTTGGTATGTATATTTATTCAACAGTCAACACTCAATATGATATTAAGGGGACGTTAAACCTATCGTATTTGTTTTCGTTACTCACACCCATGCAACACATATTAATATGAAATATTGCAGTGTACCTGCATATATCATATTATAATATAATAAATAAATCTATCGTAATACAAGTTGAGACGTTGAGTCATATGTATAATACCCTAAACACGTACACACATGTGTGTAATATAAATATACATATTATAATATATTGATAATAAATAATTTAGGAAGCGATTTTAAAGATAAAACTCCCATTTCAAAAATTAAATTGTAAAAGCATATTTTCATTATGGCCAGTTAGAAGTCTAAAGCAATCAGTCATAAAACAAATATTCGTAAGTTAGATTAATATCAGATCTTTCTAACCTAATTTTTTTAAGGATAACCCATATCAAAAATTTATGAATTATTAAATAAATAACGGTTTATAATGTATATAATGATTTACTGTGAAACCGAGAGACTTAGAGAACTGTAACCATAGAACGATCAATAAAAGTTAAAAATATTATTTAATTCTCGGTACAAGAATAAAATATAATTTAAATACATTATATCATAAGTTAGAACTACATAATATATAATATGAAACATAAATTATATATTATCTAACATCTTAAATGTCCAAGCCATATCTTATTATGTAGAATTTTTCTGTATTATTGTTATTAATTATTGTGTACATACATACTTTTTAATTTAATCACTTCAAATTCTGATGAACTTTTTTATAGTAATAATGACGATTTAATCGGTTTCCTAGTTAATCGTTCATACAAATAAAAATACATAAAACAGTATTATAATTAATCAATAGATATACCCATATAAATATATAATAGGTACAGTGTACACATAATATGTCGTATACTCGTGTATTATACAATTTGATATACTATAATATTATCGTACACATTTATGTTTAAATATTAATCAATAGTCGATGACCAATGGTCAGCGTTTGATACTTTGATTGAAGGATTTTTATAATATAATATTGTTATAGATAATTATAAAAATGAACCAGTTCTAAATTTCTAATTGTCGGAACCAAATGAGCAGATATGAAAGACGAAACTAAAAACTATAAAATAAACAACTAAACTTACGTATAGAGTATGCATATAATATGTAGGTTATTAATACTTAAGTACTGAGTCTAGGTATAGCCGTATAGGTATAGGTATAGGTACCTGTCTGTAAAACAATAACTGGCATAGTCGGGGTCCCATGTACTTTTTTTTCAATATTTAGAATAACTTAGAATGCCTCAGATAGAGGTAACAAACAGTACCATAAATTATATTTATTGATCTAATAGCTGTGTATGTTGAAAGATAAGCCCCTCCCCCACAGCCATGACAAAATGATTTGACCGCCCCTATATTACCTACTTATACCGTATTTTTTATCAAGGAAATGAGCTACAGTCAATTTGTATTAGCTAGTACCTATACCTACCTACTTTGTAGTTAGTAGTTGGTAGATATGCCTAGAGAGGATATATTACCAAGTACAATCATAAATAATAAAGACTATGATCTATACGTACCATTGCTAAATATAGTACACATTTTCACAACTCCCATTTTATAAACTTATTCATATTCATATTCATATACGTATTCATCATAATTCATAATATTGTAATCAATTATCAGTATATCAATTTTTAATTTTGTATTTATTATCATTTAGTTATATTGTTCGTAATCTAAAATTAAGAATATTTTTATTTTATAACTACTACCTACTTACTACTTACTACTCAAATGATTTTATTTTTTTTAAAACTGTTTTGAACGCTTAAAAAAATATATTTCTAGGATAGAGATGGGGTTCCCCAAAACCAATGGCCCCTGTACCCCCCTTACTCCGGGATTGTACCTACCTACTACCTAGTAAGTTAAATGGTGGTTACAAAAAATTGTAAATACTAAAACATTATACACATTAATTTAAAAATAACTAGGAATATTGAGGATCTTATACTAATTTAAATTTTTCAATTGTATAACTAAAAATGTATACTTGAAATTTGAATCAGCGTTGAATACGAGGCGATAATTTTAGAGCTACGAAACTTTCAAGTTGTCGAGGATCTTATTGAGCAGAAGGCGGAAACCTTATCTGTTTTTCCAGAGCCGGGCACCTTTATATACCTAATAATTATAATAAATTTCACCCTCCACGAGGTCTCATTGAACCATGTATCCATACGTAATGTGAACATGAGTAATTTTAACTTAACTTCCTTAATAATGGTTTCCGCTAAGAAATTCAAACAGTTTAAAAATCAGCGTTAAAAATCACGTCTTTAAAAATTTTTAAAGACGTGATTTCCGTGGTAATGCGTATTTTAGTCTAAAGTGCAAATGTTTTAATTTAAAATATGAACAAATTGTACAAAATTATAAAATTACACCTTAAAGTTTAAGAAAAATTTGCGAATTTGCGAAACGCGTACATCGTATTTAAAAGAGGTAATTTTAGCAGATGTATTAACAGCCCGGATAGCTCAGTCGGTAGAGCATTAGGCTTTTAACCTAAGGGTCCAGGGTTCGAGTCCCTGTCCGGGCGAACTTTTTGCATGTTTTTCACGCAAATATTTTCCAATTTTTTTGCAACCACCATTTGCATTGAAGGAGCATTATGTCGTTCGTTATCACGTGTGTTCGTCGCCAACTCTAGAAAACATACAAAAACACATTTTCAAAATCGTGACTACCGACCGCGTTCAACAGATGGCGCACCTCGTACCACGCCGGCAACAAATAATGTTGGTCAGCCATAATTCATATTTTATACCATTCATTTTCACGATGACGATAGATTGTACGATTTCATTGTAATATTCAATGGTATTTTATGAAAACTAAAAATAAATCCCAAATAATGGTTGATTAATAATTATGAATAAGATTAAATAAAAATGATATTCCATAAACACAATATGACCCTACACGCAAAATCTGCGTTTCCTCGATACTTCTATGGTTAATTTTTGTGTTTGATTTAAAAAAAAAAAAAAATTCTAAATTCAGTAGAAATTTTACTAATTGATTGTTTACTTGTTTGTAATTTGAATTTCCTGTTTGCTCCAGGACAACCGTTTCTGATGACCGATGAATTACGAAGTAGTTGCCACACGTTGTAGCGTTTCCTGCGAAAATAAATAGACAAAACATTTTTATCGCAGGAAACGAATAGAACAATAGGCTTGCATTATTGATAGACTGATTCAAATATACAATTTTATATAAAAAATAATATATAAAACAAGTGTTGAAATTAAAAAAACCAAACAAGCTGAATATGCAGAAGACCGTTCATATCCAATATCATACACAACCATTTTTTAGAGATATGAGAAAAATTACCTTTTCGAAGTACCTATAAAGTGTATTACCAAAAATAGTCACTAAACGACATATATTATTTTCCAATAAAAATACGTTTACCATAAAGTTGACATTTTCGAGGTCATGCAATCTTTTTGTGTATTTCGTCAAATAAAAGTTTTTTTTTTATTGAACAATTAATATACTATCTAACTTTGACAAATGAAAACGATGTGTCAATATGGCTGTTTGGTATTTGATAAAATAAATCAATTAAATCGACATTGGGGATTTGGTCCAAGGAGTTACTGATGTTGTAATAATAGACACTAAGACATATTTTGTTCGAACCGGATTTGAGTGCATTGTGGTATTGTGTACCCATTATAAATTACTATTATGATAAATAGGATGTGCCTGACCGAAAGTATAAACTATAATATAGTAATTTATTATTGTGTATTACGGCGTTATTCTTATTTATTGGTAAAGCGCACGATTGCACTAAGATCACAATATGACAAATTACTGTTTACAATATAAATTTCATCAGCACGTCGTAGGGCCAAGGTGAAGTTTTTTTCTTAAATTTGTACATCGAAGCACGACAAAACGCACGCAAAACTACAGTGATAAAGGATACGTGAATACGGGTATAGGTTACATCGTGGCAATTTGTACTCTGCGGTTCGCTAGGAATCGACACAATATCGTTATATTATTATAAAGTCGAAAGAATCTATTTCTTCGATACTTAGGTATAAAAAGTTATAATTTTGTAATATTAAAACCCAAGCACGCGATCCGACGACGAGCCCGCCGCCGTGGATCGAACGCGCCCGTCGGCGGGTTTCGCGTGTACATTGGATATTCATATTATAATAGGTTATAGGTATATACCAAATACCTACACATTATTATATTATGTTGAACGCCATCGTATGTGTGCCTATAAAAATATACCTCCTAGTATATAATTATACATGTAAATCGTCGTCGTAAACGACCGTGCACCACCGCCAGTCGCCACGGATATATTATATATATAGAAGAGCAATTAATAATACCTACGTATATTATATTAAAATATACCATTCGTCGTGGTCTTCGTCGCCATTCGCCGCCGATGTTAGGTTTTTTTTCCCGAATAATATAATATACGAAGGCGATGGACGATATATAAAGCCGCCACTGATATGCAGCAGCAGCACCACTGTTTTGAGTGGGAGAGAGAGGCGCTTCGTCGTCACCGGAGGAGATAATAACGATTCCAGTTTTTTTTTTTTTACTTAATTGTGCGTGCTTGCATGCGTGTGCGCGTGTGTGTGTGTGTGTGGAAGGGAGGGAGGGTGCGTGATGTGCAGTCCGATCGGAAATCGTTTATGTACGAGATTTCAAAAACCTACGCTTATAGGGCATATAGATCGAGTACCCCCTGATTAGTGATTTGTACGCCCCGAGTATAAAGTCAAAACGGATCAGAAAAAGTGTTTTCTACGCACGACAGTATAATATTATGTAAAAATACACTCGCCGCTTTTATAACTATGTATAATAATATGTTTATTATGCCATATAAGCGGGGTGGTCCATAATTGGATACACTAATTTTCTCGATCAGTTTTCGTATCTTCGTATAAAAGCGGGTTTTATATGTAGTTGAAAGCACTTATATAGTTACATAACATGTATATAATATGTATTTTTCATTATTTTATAGGTTTTTAAAAATTTTTTAAATGTCTAGTTGACCGATATAAAGCGCCAAAGCGGTAATATGTAGGTACCCCATGGAATGTGTAGTCTATAATCTATTAACTATTCCAAATCTTCAATAAATTTTGAATGCCGATTAAATAAAAAAGTCTATTATTCTATTATCAATAAAAAAAACAACAATACTTTTACATCGAAAAGGTTATAAGAATATGTTGGTACACTGATAACATTTTATTCAACTAATATTATAGATTAGTCAAAACTTAAAAAAGGCGGGTAAGTCGTGGATGTCGCTCTGCTGTACAGTAGGTTACAAGTGGGTTACTGTAATGGATGGAATTAAATTTGAATCCAATGATATTATATCATTGTATACGAAAAACGATTCTGAACGGAGATGATTTGTCAGTCTAGGATATATTATTTTTAAAGAAAAACTTATGGAGAACCTTGTACCAAATTTTAAAAACTTAGTTATAAAAGAAAAAATTTTTACGATTTTTCAACCACTAAATTACTTGCAAATTTTCGCAATTTTGACATATTTCGTATAAATTTGAACTTTAAATGCTTATAAATAAAAATTGTGACAATGTATTCCTTTTATTTTGCAACTGCTATTGTAAAAATATGTTAGGAGCCTTGTATTAAATTTCCAAATCTTAGAATTAAAAAGAAAAACTTTTATGAATTTCTGTCTAAGATAATTTGAACATTGCCGTAATTTATACGTATTTAGTCAAAATTTGAACTTTAAATGCTTATAAAAAAAAAATCGTGACTATATATTTCTTTTATTTTTCAATTGCTATTGTAAAAATATATTATGAGCCTTGTATTAAATTTTGAAATCTTAGATATAAAAGGAAAATTTTTTATGAATTTCTAGCATAAAATAATTTACGAATTTTCGTGATTTTTACATAATATGTTGTCAAAATTTGAACTTTAAATGCTTATAAATAAAAA
>NC_042494.1:84785439-84793789 GCF_005508785.2 Acyrthosiphon pisum
AAAAATTGGTTTACGTAAAAATTCTCGTTTTCCGTATTTTTTTAAGGTTTTCCTGCCGCTTTGAAAAGTAATGGAAATTTTCACTTTTGACCCCCCAAAGTACCAACTAGATTCACTTCCCATTCAGAAAAGGTACAACTTTTGAAAATCGAAGCATTTTTACTGCTCCAAAAGTTGTCGTCAGACACAAAAAAAAAAGAAAAAAAACACACATCATTGTAAAATCAATACATTCATCACTTCGTTCAGAATCTAAAATCAGAGCGACTCCGGAATTTCAGCTTTTTTAGGTTCGCCGTGAGGCCCCCGTCACGCATCATTGCAAACTGTATAGTCGTGTTATTTATTATTCGACTTGTCGATCTAATGATCTATTCGTCAATGTTGATCGACGGCGGCTATATTATTACGACATAATTTCGTAAAAAACTCTGCACCAGTACCTACGTATAATATTAAGAGCTCAGTGTCACGCACGGATGTAATACAAGTAAAAGTTACTATAAACTGTGAGCAGTATAGCTGTATGGGTAGAAATGGGGAAATACAGAAATGTGTAAAAGCATTAGGGGCTAAGTCCTCATAAATTATAATTGTCCACCCTTCTAGTTTCTACCACTAATTGTTTTTCGTCTTTCGTGTCTTATTTAATGTTAATTTATATAAGTTGCATTGAGTAGGTGTTTATAATTAATCATTATTATATTATAGTATAGTGAAAATCAAGGTTCACAAAACATATTACCTATATCATAATTATGACCACACAGACCCTGAAATCATAATTGGCACACAGTGAAAATAATTCATATATTTATACCTAAAATGTATGTATGATACCTTTGGTCGGTCGTTGATCACATCATTGCCGTAATTCGTAAAAAGAAAATTAAAATTATTGTAAATTATCTGTTACGATATAAAAAAATGAATATAATACAAAATCATAATATAGTTTTGTATACTTTGGGTGGGGGGGCACTCACGTCTTACACGTAGGTATGTTAAAAATATTAGTCTCCCCGAAGTTTTAATGGATTTCCGTCTAATGAGTATATATACGTGTATATATAGTAAGTAGTATAAGTAATAGGAGAGTGTTGTGCGAGTAATTGTAAACGATTAGAGACGGCCGAACGGATATCCCGCGCATTCCCGCCCCGGACAGCATCGTTTCGGGTCGTCGTCGTCGAAGGCCACAACCACCGCAATGCGGTCCGCCGCCAGAGATTATAATAAGACTTATTTCCGAACATTTCTTCTCTCGGTTATCTGTTTTATTAATCGTTATTCTGGTTTTTTATTTTTACCTCCGCCCGTCGCGTAGTCGTTTCTTAGGTATACGCATAGTTTAGCGTTTGAAATACGCACAGGTAAATATACTGAAAATTACGAACAAACTTCTCCTCGACCGAGCTCCAGTGCAGATGATATTTTGACGACATATGTGGTCTTCGTGCGTTTTATGAAAGATATGGAATAACGACGAAAAACGAGTATTATAAAATGTTATATGTAGTGTCTGACGAAACCCCGTAAAGTGGTCACCCTCACATTGTCAATTAGAATTTAGATCACTTACGTTTGACAAATATGTCTTAACGACCAGATTCCCGCGAATGTCAATTTTCTGGTTTGTGCACACATACGACTACGATCCGAAAAACACTCTCGACTACAAGAACTGCGCAGGCGAATGTTATTCAATAATGTCATTATATTATATTATATTGTTAAACGTATATACTTTCCGCGTCACTGCGTCACTCATTGTTGTGTTGTTTCCCATGATCTTGTAACAACTATGCACCTACGCGCTTTCTAATTAAATTAATTAACTACCAAAACTTTGGTGAAATTGCGCATTTGCGTCGTCGTCGTGAGACTTTTATACGTTAGTGTATTGTTGTTATGCATAGGAAATCCTTTTACATAATGTATTTAGTTTTTTTTTATTAAAGTAATGATTTATAAGTGTTAAAACAATGTTTACATGCATTGTGCGGGCCACCACTACATAATTCAACATCAATTAATGGAATTAATGTTCACGCGATGGATTTCAAACTCTAACACTAATTTAATAATATTATATAGGTACAAGTGGGTGCAATAAGCATCTTCAATCATAAAAACTGATGCTCACAGGTAGGTACTCATATTTTAGTATACCTAATACGTAGTAGTTTTTGAAAACGTTTTTTCGTCAACATCGACAACGATAGAAAGCGTATGTATATTGATATAAGCGCTGTAGGCACAAAGGCAAACAGCGACAAACATAATATTATACGAGTACCAACGTTACTGTTTATAATCATTCCGCATATTTTAGGTGTAAATTATTTTTAAAACCCATTAGAAATCACGTCAATAGTCAATACATATAATATATTGATTATTGACATATTTTGTCTATATGACTATTGGATTATTAGGATACAAGGCCGTATCTGAGGGGGGTCCAGGGGGTTCTGGACCCCCCCCAACCTAAATGTCTTCAATATGTCTTACTTTCAACCAAATATCAAAATCTAAATTCAATCAAATTACTATATTATACATGTTGTGGACACCCCCCCACCCCCCCCCCCCAAAAAAAAAAAAATGTCTTGATACGTCCTTGATTGGCTATAATAAGCTATATCACATATATATTACAATTTGTAGATGATGCAGTAAAACTAAGACTAATTAGGCGTGTAGGCGTGCTTTAATTTTAAATTAATATACAATAAAAGCGGGTTAACAGATTTGTCCATAGTAATGGTGAGTAATGACTAATTAGCGTTCGGATATTGTAGCTCCAAACAATGCATTTAAAAAACAGTACACTAACAGGTAACAAACCATTAAGAACCCCGAGAAAAGCGTTAAAAATTACTTTAAATATTTTTATTTAATTTTTAAAACGCTAACTAATATAAATGAAAACGTACAATACATACGTATATATATATATCAATATTTCATCAAAAATGTTTAAAACGCCCTCTTAAAATTCCCTATCCCTCATATGTACATAATACTAAGTACACACAATTAAACAAACAAAATGTATACACGTTGAGAGTTTGCGACCGATTCAAGCCTTCACAAACATTAACATATTTCCAATTATTTCAAATAAATATAGTATATTTCGTCAAAAAAAAAATATATAAAACAGAAAAAGTGAAAAGGCAAATATGATTCGAAAGTATACGAATATAATTTATACGCAGCTTCACATTATACCGACAATAATAAATAAATGCAAATGTCTATTTGACATTCAAACTCTTACTTACCTTAATTACTTACTATAGAGTTACTTACTATAGTTACTACCCATGAATACAATAATATTATAATTAGCACTATTCGTCGCTCACGTCAAAACGTTAAAACTCGCGCACGATGGTCCGGTATTTTATACAACTCAGCGTACGGATTTTTATTTATTTAGTAGGTAGGTCTTAAACGTTTTAAATATTATTTTGAACACAAACCATTATTATTATTATATTTGCATTGCGTCGTTGTATGGTAAATGCATCTAATATACACAGAGTGCCGTCATCAAATTATACAGTCGTTCATACCTATATATATGTATTATCATATTATGTACAGTCGTTTGTATATTATATAATATTATCACATTATATATACATGTTGTATCTATATAATATATTTATATATGTACGTACACTTGTGCGGCGGCACTCATCTCTTAATAATTTGTCGTCTCAGCTACGGCACTCACGCCGGCCCGTCCGTGGGCGAAGTTCCTCTTGTCAATTGAAACAAATACGGTCAAATTCATCAATGCGACCATTATAATATACATAAGTCATAAATGTATAATACTTAAATTGACTTTCCGTGTAGGTTTTGGTTACGAATTCAAAAAACTTTTTTTCCTTTCCATATACACTTGCGTCAGAGTCTTGTACCTAAAGTACCTATATACTCGAGCAAAAGTGTTTAAATAGGTACTTTTAATAGTAATATCACAAATATATTATATATATATACGATGCATAATATTTATTTAATTTGTTCGTAAAATAAACATAACTTTTGGCTGATAGATAATTTTGGCATGTACCTAGTTTTGAGAAAGTAGGTAGTCACTCAAATAGCGATACTTTCATCTGTGAAATTTTACTGAAATAAGTCGCTGCACCAATTTAATTTGATACCTACCTGCACGGGAAGCAGCAAGAGACTGGGAAGTAACGGCCCAGTATTAGGCAACTGTAATCGGCCCAAAACCATTTTATATCTGTTTTTTTAACTATTGATTCTACAAAGATATGTTTTTCTACAGATTCCCAAATTTTTGGGTACCTAGCTTATCCGATATACTATAATATACTGAAATCTGAAGTCCGTAATATAATCATAGATATACAACAATTATAATATCTCTTACATAATTATCACAGAAATCATGGCACATAGGTATACCCATAATATAATATTTGTGTTCTGTCACACGATATATAGCGGATAGGTATGATACGCGGATCGTGTGTTCATGGTGGTCATAATTTTATGCTGCAACAACTGCAGTCATAATATTGTCATAGGTGACTATTGTACGCTATTCAGCAAAAACCATTGCAAAATACACTTATAGGTTTTTATTGTATGTCGCACGATGTGATCATAATTTATAATATAATTTTTATTCTGTGATAATATTTACAACTATTGAAATAATACGCGATCGCGGCCGTAAATACACCTGTTGGTCTATCGCTAATATATTATATACGGGAAGTCCGACGCCACGGCGATATACATAGATTTCAAAGGTGTCGATGAAAACGAAGTCGTACAAAGTCTAGCTTTGTCATCAGGTTTCGCGGGTGTGCAACGACGCTGCAATATTATGATACCTATCGCCATTTAACCATAATATTAAGTGATATTATTATCATTGTTATACTTATTAGTTATTTAAAATATCATAATATATCGACATATTTATAAGAGTACCTATATTACCATACATTATAGTATTATACATATAGTGGCATATATTCTTATAAGGTATTACAGTGTTGAATTAGCTATAATAAGATTAACAGTGTGACGATGTTATATTAGGTACAAGGTACCTACACGTAGAACTGACTGAATATCGAGTCTTGGGTGGTAAGCTGGTATTTTATAATAGAATATATTCACAAGCATGCACACAGGGTGGACTCGAATTCCTTCGAAGATGGTTTTTCAAATTGTCGTTAATCCATACTTACGCGGACAACCGTCATAGATTACGATTTCAAGTTAATTGGGTCGACTATAATAATATTATATAGTTGTCCGTCGTTCAGCCCAGTATCCGAACACAAAAACGGTTCACTTGCACTTTTTTAAGAAAAGATATTATAGCGATATTTTTATAATATTATTAAGTTTTATTATAACTCTAATCCGTAGAAAAAGATAAAGAATTCTCGTTGTGCCTCGCTGACTCACTTCGTGGCGGCTAACATTAATATTCTTCGAAATTGTTTTAACTCTTTTGTCGTCATTCGCAGTTGTTGTAGTCTCTCGGATGAATTTCGTCGGCTATTTTTTACCGACCGTCAGTACTCGCCGATTCTTTATTGTTGTCTCCCTCTTCTCCTTCAGTAGTCCAGTCCTTCACCACAAAGCCCAGAAGTCGTCGAGGCACCGACTGTATACATAGGTATAATATTCGTACCGCGACGATGATTTTTTGATCAGTCTCTGCAGTTAGTAGTTACATTGCTATTTATTCGAGAGAGGCAGAGAATCCGAGACGGCGGCGGCAAAACGAAACGAATAATTAAATTTAAAAAAAAAAACACAATTTAAAAATAATATACCATTCAACCGAAACCGGTGTATTGCGTACGTGTATGCGCGGGTGGGCGGCCAACAGATGGCACTGCGTGTTACCGGTGTAACCGTATCGAAGTCGCCGACCGACGAAAATATGCGTTCTTCTTTTTTACCAGAATATGCACCAAAACAATATGAAAAAATATAATATGCCATAATATTATTATTACGTCATTATTATCGAGGCAGCAGCCAAGCAGGTACCCAAGTCTCTCACTCTGCTTGGCTGTGCAAAATGTTGTTATTACTTGTTAACGATATGAGCTATCAAAATGCTATACCTGCAGAACCACCCAGGGATGGAAAACATTTTTGAAAACGTTATTAAATGGAAAAAAACAAAAAACGAAAACAATTAATAAAACAAAAACAACTGAAAAACGATAACAAAAAATCCCAAAAACGGAAAAAAATGCACTTACCTACCAATGCACTTTTGAAATTTAAAATCATTTAAATTTGAAATCAGAATTTAATTTTAACTTTTAATGCATTTCTATATTGCGTGTTACCATTATAACTTAAAAGTTAAAAGTTATAAGTTATAAAAATATAATATTATATAAAAAAAAAAAAAAAATTATCAAAAACGTTTTTTTCCTGTTGTTTCCAAACAACGTTTATCAAAAAAAATATAGAAAAATAACGTTTTTAAAAACGTTTGACAAAAACGATATTTTTTAAATCAATAAACAAAAACGAAAAAGTTAAAAACGTTTTCCATCCCTGGAACCACCCCAATGAAGATGCAAACATTTTTACGGAGTCATGTGCGTATTATATTATAATATAATTTTTATTTTCTCAATGTGAGATTGGATTTAGGAATGAAGTATTCAAGTATTGGAGTAGGATAGGTACCTACAATTAAATAGTAATTACATGTCAAGTAAATATAAATTAAATAATATTATATACATATAGCCATATAGGTAAAACTAAGCAGTTGTTTTGATGTTTGACTAAATAATTTTAAAAGTATTCCATTTTTGGATCAATTAAATATCTAACGAGAAAGGCGTCTTTGAAACAGTATTTATCAGTAGGATATCCACTGTCCTCGTGCATCGTGCCCCCCTGGGTGGATCTTGCCCTGAGTATTATTGATATTACACAATATTATCACGATATCGTATGTCTTACAACCACCGATTGCTCCCCTAAATCAACTCCGGATAACGGATACAAAGCTAAACAATAATATTTAGTTCTTTCGTAAAAATATTTCTTATCGAGCATTCAAATACAGACGGAATCGTAAAAAAAATAAGAACTGTTTTCAAACGCCGTTCTTATTTTGAAGTGTTTTTTCAAAAATGGTTACCCGGATAAGTTTTGAGTTCAAAAATGTCTTGGGTAGTGTGATTTTGTGAATGTGTGTGTATTTAAGGAATATACATTAGTAAAAACTTTTGAAGGGATTTTTATACATTTTTTACGAGACATTGGTTAACTATGAGAGACTATAGGGGTTCTGTGTCTCGATGTCGGCTCGATTTCCATATCGTATATTATTGTACTATCAAATGCCTATAATATAACTATATAGTATATACCTACGACCTACCTAATACAATACATGATAAAAATTTAAAAATATCAATTACACAACGTGTACAACAGCGATAAAATGATGAAAATAATAATTAGATAGACTGAGAAATGTGACCATGTACAACGACGACCACGCGGAATGTTATCAAAAGACAATATTTTATTATAATAATATAGGTATTTATATACTATATAGGTATTTATCGAAGAAACTAGAAAATATGTTTAGTCTTTAGTATAACCTACCTGTCTCAATACAATATCTCATATCGCATATTGTGACTTAACAGTTAACTGAAACGTAAATATAGTTGTTCACTGTTCATTTATAATTATAACTATTTATAAGTAACAACAATCGAAGTTATTAGTTATTACTTATATAATATTACTCTATAAAGCAATACATATATTAAAATTTACAACACACATATTAAATTAAATAAATAATAATTTGTTTTACGGGATTCGATACCGTGGTTTTCTGTTTTTGTCTAACACATGCCCGACATAATATTTTAGACGTGTCTTTTGCCAAACATTCTAATTGATTTATGGAAGCGATGAGAATTCTGAAAACAGATTTGAATTTGTCGTCCTCTATATTCGTTGATATAATATGAATATCATCACCATTGTCTTGTATTGGCATTCCAATTGCATTTGTTCTTGAATGTATTTCAATAACTGAATTCATTCCATTGTAGGTTCCTGGAACCAACTCATGAATTTGTTTAACAATACAAACAATATAATATACATTTAGAGTGAGAAAAATTAATTCATATGTAGTTATTTAAAAATTTAGATTAATATAATCTCGTGGAGTATAATT
Source organism: Acyrthosiphon pisum (assembly GCF_005508785.2). Lineage (NCBI taxonomy): Eukaryota > Metazoa > Arthropoda > Insecta > Hemiptera > Aphididae > Acyrthosiphon > Acyrthosiphon pisum. The sequence goes on from NC_042494.1 coordinate 84,793,694, forward strand.
GTATATATTTACATGCATTTAAATACAACCCCCTACAAAGTACAATTAAATTTATCTAAGCTAATGTTAAGGCTATTAATTATACCACAATCCTTA
>NC_042494.1:84793839-84806965 GCF_005508785.2 Acyrthosiphon pisum
TCAAAAATGTGGGAAAGTCAATTTCAAATAGACTTGACGACAAATTCAATTCTGTTTTTAGAATTCTTATCACTTCATTAGATCAATTGGTATGTTTAGCAAAGAACCAGTCTAATATCCTATGTCGCGTGCGTGTTAGAAAATAACGGAAAATCACGGTATCGAATCCCCTTAATACAACTAAACTAAACCAATAATGACCATTTGATTTATCTTAATTATTATTTTTATAACTAATACAAATCATTTGTACCTAATTATAAATTGTATCTCGTATATTGTATTGTAATTTTTTGTTAAATCGCTTATTTTCACTTTGTAGATCAACCATTTTACCATCTCGTAGTATATCCATGGAGTAATATTACTATGAGTAGATCACATGCTAACGGCTGCAACATGAATGACAATTATTGACAACTACAATGCTTAACAACATAGACATATAAATAATATTATAATATTATATGTCTATGCTCAGCAACAATCATGCGGACATGTACTAACCTTCCTTTATGGTTCGAAATAGCTATAAATATTGTTTGTATATGTTGTATTGTTTGTAATATATTTTGTGATTAATTCAACAGTCTAAAATTTAAACAAAATTCCATTTATATTATTAATAACTGTTAGTCTGTTACACAAATATGTATGTACAGATATATTTTAAAACAATATTACATATTAATAGGCCAAGGATTTTTTTCTCGTACCTATATACAGTTTAATAATTATGCCTTTAAGCGCAATTGTTTTCTAAAGTATTTAAACCAGACACTGTGCATACTTACGCACGAACAACTAATTCGCGCAAGTGTGTTATGAAAACAAATAGAGCACTTGATATATAAATGATTGTTTATACTTTTGTATTAATATACTGAATTAATATATAGAACAAGTATTTAAAAATAATATTGGTATATAATATTCATACATATTTATATTTTTATTTTAAATACATAATTAAATGCGTGATGTTTCTGAATTAATGATTTAATAAAAAAATATAATTATAATTTGTTTTTAAACTCTTATACAGTTGCCCATATGTATAATATTGTCTCCATAAATAACAAAAATAAATGGATTGGTAAACCTGATAGTCTGAATAAATGCATAAATGCATAATATAGGAGTTATGGAATTTGGGACTTACTTCCTTTAAAGTTGTCATAGATAGTAAAATAGTCAATATCTATAATTTTACAATTACATAATATTAGTCTTCTATATATTTTTAAATTTGATAAGCACGTCAATTCTTAACCTTGACAAAATGTGTTGCATTTGATCAAACCTCTATTCACTCGAAGGTAGTAGGTACCTATGGGTGTATACAACATAACAATTTAATTTAAAATCCGTGAGAAATATAATACTCATTAAATGAAAGAGCAGGCACATACCTCGCATAGACGCAGGAGTTCTATGTCTTTAAGGTTATTATTATTTTAAATTTGAAAACTCATATGATGGCTTATTAACCATACTGATCGATTCCAAAAATTACTAGTCTAAACTCTAATGCTTAATACAATATGTAGGACGTAGGTACTCGGTTAAATTTTCAATCGAGCGTAGAACAAAGAACTATAATACTCATTATGTTAGATATATATTTTATATCTATATGAGAACATTTAAGTATAATCAAACGCAATAATGTCGCTAACTATGTGTTCAAAATACGTGTTCACTAAAAAAACTATAATAACATACGTCGTTTTGAATATTATTATCATACCCGATATTGTAAATAAGTAGTTCGTCAACTTCACTCATCGACTATAAAATAATAATATAGAAATATAGAATGTCAAGTTTTTATTCCCTCGCCATACAGGTGATTAACCAAGCATGCTCACCCCCCTTTTCATCTTCAATAATGCAGTTATTCAAATTCCGATTTTTTAAATTTTTAAATATACTTACCTAATTAAAGCCCATATTTTAAAATTCTCAAGATTGTTTGTACTACTTGAGGTGAGTGTTCTGAGAAAATATAAACTTCTTATTTTAAAATGAACAACTCCCTCATTTTCTACAGTAAATTATCTAGTGGATAATTTTTCTAGATTTTTGACTTATCAACATCAAAATTCGAACAAGTAGTTTTTCAGTTATTAAATGTTTACATTGAGGGTCTAGGGATATAGTATAATAGGCAATAGTCTTTAGAACGGTTTTACAAAAATATAAGATTTAATATCGGATCATTCGGATCTTGTATTTATTATACTTGGACCATTTTTATAAATTATAAATATCAAAGGATTGATATTAATCACTTAAATTTTCAAATTACCATATGCCCATATCTTAGAACTTGTTATCATGGACCTGAAATTATTATCCTTAGTACTACACAAGACTTACGCAAGTTAAACAGGTAACTGAAAAACTACTTGTTCGAATTTTGATATCGATAAATTATACAATTAATAATTTACTGTAAAAAAGAGGGTTGTTATTTAAAAAACAGAAGTCTGTGTTTCCTCAAGAATTTGAAAATATGGTCTAAGTATATTTGAAAATTCCAAAAATCAGATATTGAAGAAGGAAATTGGGGTGAGCATGGTTGCAATGAATCAAACATTCACACTATATATTATACTAATACTAGGGCACTATAGATACTAGGTATGCTACGCAGCCATTTTGGGACTAATAATGTTATGTGAATATGAATTTCCCCCAACCACTTTATTTTATCATTGATAAATGAGTCGCGAAAAGGTGGCATAGCATACCTATTATATGTAGAGCCTTATGCAACACCACCGCAAGTTGGTCACAGACTAACCGCTGTATAACCACTCTTATCACTCCGGGAGAACTAGGGTACCCGACCGTCATGCGCGATCCATCCAAAATTTAAATGGTAACGCTGATGTTGTGCGTCGTCGTTTAATTAATTTATAATTTATAATATTTCGTATAATATGATGTATAGGCGTTATAATTGATTATTAACTTTCAATTCATATAAATGTATAATGAATTGTGTACAGTACATTTCAGTATTTCACTATGTATTATATCTTTGTTCGATTCACATATTGTACTCTATCGTCGGTCGGACGCCTATAATAATAGCAGACAAAGGATATCGTCAATATACATTTTTAAATCGTGTATAATATTAATTCATTACACCACACCCGTATATGTTGTACACTACTCGTACCTCGTGTACACAAATGAAAATTATGTGTATTAAATGGATACAATTCATGCATGGTATGTTACACTGTTAAATATTATTATTATAAGCTTGGGCCACGTGTAGTTGTAATATTATAGTCAAATGCAATTATTAAAAAATAAAAAAATAAAATATATAATGAATTAATGACAATAACAAATAAGTCTGTAATCAGCTGTTGAACTATATTATACAGTTTATTGTGTATACCAACTATCATTGATTATAAATACTATACTATACTATTTTTTATAGTATTTATTATCAATGTTATACACCATATCAAACACCAAACGCGCACAATACTGCACTTATATAAAATTAAGATATCACATTTTGCTTGAAGCACTATTGAGCTCCAGATCATATTTGTTATAATTATACGCAGACTATATTATTATACATTGGTTATGTCATTTATGTAATTTCACAATTTTTTTGTCCGTATTTATTCAGTCGTTCAAACATAAATTTCAAGTTTTTACGGACTATAATATGATGACTGTTCATCGAGGAAATAATAATAAAACAATATTAACACGACGATTGGGTAATAGTGATTATATAGTTTATACTAAGGAGTTAGGGCACGTGCAATATTGTTTCCATATTATGCTTTTGTAAAGAAAAATAAATGCATAGCTTGATATCTTGAGACGTAAATAAAATTAACGAACGGACGAAAGTTCGTTAAAAATAATATAAATAGGTAAAAAAAACATTAAAAAAACGTTTGCTTTACGCCGTGTTATGTAATAATTAACATATTTTATAGTTTAATTTATAAAACATTTTGAATTAATTTGTACAATTATTAAATAAAAATTTTAATCTTAATCTGAAAGTATTAAAACATAACAACTAACCTACTTTTTTAATTGCATATTATATTATAATATTAATAATGTATGTATCGTATCTATGTATATAAGAACACTTATAAGTTTAAATCAAAAAACGTAAAATGTTTAATTCTCAAAAACAATACAATAATATTCTTCCATATAATCAGAATAATTTCAAATTTGTAAAATGAATAAAATATAAATTCTTTCACGATATTATAAGTAATTCATTATTTTTAAGATTTGTTACCAGTTTGTATGCAATTCAAAATTAATTTAAATTTATGATTTTACGAAAATAATATTACCTAGTTTAAAAAGATGAATATATTATGTTAGACTCATGCGCGTATTTCGAGTTATGATTTGAAATTAATTTTGATTAATTCTTTCTTTCTTTCTTTTCATTAATATTTAATAATCATTAACACCTACTGCAGCTGGACAATTTTAGTACAATTACAAAATAATAATGGATTTTATAGTATATTATACACTTTAAATTTAATTAAATAAACTACAAAATAAATACCTATTATGGGGTTAAAGATAATTGAATAGAATGTCATTGTGCTTAATCTTAATGTGAAGTGATAACAATTATTTCATTATTATAGTTAGATAAATTTATTGTAATTTCGGTCTAGACGGAAAATGTTTGCACAATAATTATAATATTTACTAATATACTAATAACTATAATATTATATTATTATGTATACATATATTTATTCCATACGTCGTCAAATATATAGTTTGGTCTCCAAATATTTCAATAGTTTAGAACACCAAACTTCAAATCAAATATTCTACGATAGGTACTTAACTATTATCTTTGGTCTCCAACGACAACGCATTCAGACGATTACACAAATAATCATAATTAACTAATTCGACATTTGTACTAAATTATGTTTAGTCGGCAATCGGAACGAACGCAGCAGTAGAAAGCAACGAACAATAATATTGTTGATATTTTTCCATACCCCGTATTTGTACCAGGAAAATTGAAAAAAAAATACAAATCATTTTTTATTTTCTGACAAATTATTAAATCAAAATAATGTTGGTGAAAAAAAGAGTTATACACCGTCTCGTTCTCAGCGTTTATTTTACATTAAAAAAATTACAACACGAGTACTCACTCGCCCACAACATTTAAAACACTGATGTCACATCGTTCCGCGTAGACGCGTAGTACTAATATATGACGGGAAATTGAGCAATATTAAAATAAAAAAATGTTAAAAATATATCAATGACGGTTGAGATAAAAATAATTTAATAATTTTTAAAAAAACAGACTTAAGTTACTTAACACTCGACGTATATTATACTGACGTAATATTATTATACACTTGGAGTTTATAAACAATGAATACAAGCAGAGTGAGCCATCTTCTCCGATCTTAAGGCCCCCCTTCCCTTCAATCCCTTCCATAACAAATTGTGTACACATTGATATAAGCTACTTAAGACCAAATGTTAGGCATTAGAAAACAACACATTATGATTTATTAGCAAAGTAATTTTAAACCACGTGTGATAATAAAAGGTATGGTCGTATGGGTATTAACTATTAGGTATATACTTGTTACATGGAATTATTATAATATAACCTATAGGCTAATAATTGCCTATAACTTATTATGGTCTAGTAGAACAATATTGAAAGTATAACATATACAATATTTGTTTAAGATAATTGGTGAAGCAGGTACCTAAGACCGAAGTATTTAATATTACAATGTACCTCTACATATGTGTCATAATGATTATTTCTACAATGCACACTATATTTAGTGTATATTTTTTTTTTACAATTCATTATTTTAAATCAATAACAATAGGTCAATAACAACCAACTAAGAATACGACTTCGCAATGTTAAACATTGCAATAATACGAGCATTTTCACATTAAAAGATAAACCGTGTAAATTTCGACAATAAATCTATAATATATTCTATTATTACACGTCATAATCGATCATCAAATATTATATTCACGTACATAGTAATATTATGTACATAACAATGTGGCACAGACATTATTATAAAATGTACGATCTATATTATTAATATACGATGTAGATTATTTAGCAAATAGCGTATTACAAATTGTGTAGATAATATTATTATAAACCTATATAATTTATTCTCATTATCGGAGGTCGAACTTTGTACCAAATCGATAAAGGATTTTAGATTCAACGGTTTAACTTTTAAGGAACACGCTAACGGCACAATAGAATGTTCTAAAACTTTTAAGTTTAGGTTATTATAGCCTATAGCTCGACACCAGGTATATTGGTATATAAATTAAAAATAACTCGATCAATACATCAGACGGTTCTCTACTGTAAGTGAAATAATTTTCTAAAATCATATTTCAAAGATATTTATTTAAGTTTATTGACATGAGAATAAATACGATAATCCACAGTCCGCACTGTATAATATATATATATCAATATGATGCCGATAACCATTCAAGTGATGAACGCGATACGATAGTATTATGTTCTTGTATACGAACAAATAACATTGCGATTAATGATCATACATTTATGTATGTAGTGGGAAATGGCTAATTATTTGTACCGCGGTATATCCTAAACATAAAAAATGGTATATTATTATAATCTGATTAGGCCTCTTTCACAGCCATGCGTACGGTACCGCGAGCTGATGAAAACGTGCGTACGCTGTGTATGAAACGCGATTAAGTTTTCATTTCACAGCTACCGCGTTTTGTACGCGTCATTATCACGGTTGAAATGAAAAATGAAAAACGCATGTGACACGGCGTTTGATACGCAGGGCTCTAAACCATTCCATTAAATGTCATGACTGGTCAGCAAACGTACCGTACGCGCACCGACGCACGGTGAACGGTAATTTCAGTGGCAATTGGGTGGTAGTCGGTGGGTCCCCAAGTAAATGTAAATATGATATACTCGATAGGCAGTTAATAACGATCTGAAATATAATTGATGATATTATATTAATACATTATTATGCATTAATACTTAGGATATTAATTGTAACTTGCCTCTGAAAAATGTTTAGTTCGCCACGCCACATGCGCGTTCGGATCATGCGGTACGCGGGTACAAAAAAACGCGCCCGTTTCGTACGCGTGTCTGTGAAACAGTGTATTTATACTAATATATTTTTCATACGAGCGTTTTCATCAGCTCGCGTACCGTACGCGTGGCTGTGAAAAAGGCCTAATATCTTACGCAGAGACCGTTTCGTATATTTCTCTAAAATTACACTTAGACAATTTGTTGCTCCGGATCAGATTTGATTGCACATTCAATTATTGACCGTGGGTAGCATAATGACAAAAAGTAAAATGAAAATAAATTTAATATTTATTCAAATTGATGCTCTGAAAATATACCTTAGTCGTGATTAATTTAACGATTTGAAAAACGTTTATATCGGTTTAAGTAAAACAAAATATGGCAAACCTATAAATATAGTTACCTAGTTACTTCCAAAGGCGTGTGCAGACTTTATAAATCGCAGGGTGCCAAGCGGCTGATGAAATGTGCTCCTCGAAAATATAAATAGGGACCCCTAAATAAATGCTCATATCAATGCCTTAAAAATAACAATTATTACTAGGTACTTCTTATTGGAAAATAATAAATTTTTAACTTTTTTTTATATGTTGAAAAATTAAAACATAATATTTTTATAAAGACGTGTTCATTGAAAAGGATATAATTTAATAATTGTTGTCACATAATTTAGACACGAACATCGATCTTATATTATTATGTACCAACATATTTTTTTTTTCTTCTAAAAAGTGTTATTTTGGAACTATGTTCATAATATTAAATATACCCACTAAAAAAATGTCCGTCCTCAGCTCACAGTGTATTCAAGCGCATATCCTACATATCCCGTACATGCGCCTATGCTTACTATTATTATTTAAAAAATAAAAATGCAAAAATATTTCAATAAACATATATCTTGAGGGTTCTGTCACTGGACAGCCTCCCTGCTCATAACTATATTATTAATTATTATCATGTCAATATTCTCCATCGTATTTATACTATTTACTTGTAGGTACATATTTTGCTACAGATTGTGAATTTTCTATTTTAATAAAAATATGTTTATTCGGAAACGTATTCAATTTGCGTCAAAATTGATTAAGTATATTGTAGGTACATAATATTATAGAGAAGAATATAACGTCTATAAATTAAATTTTTAAACATCGAGGACACATCGATGTTGTTATTCGTGCGGTTCAAAACTGTCCACGTTATATTATCACAGTGTTTATTTTTAAATGTAGTTTTCTTTTGTTCAAACAATTTAATATTTGCCACACTTAATTTATAGTTCTGAAATTATGTTTATACCTATATTATATCGTGTAAGTGTGTAACGCGAACTCCGATGACACTGCCGTTGTTATGCAAGTCATAACATATTATTATGGCTTGCTGATATAATTTGCCGATTGCAAATATTTAACCAGATATATAATATTTTGCTTTTATACTTGTTTACAATTCAACAAGACATAATAATCACGTTTTAGTGCCAAACTGAATCTATCAATTTGGTCGAAACGTTTGCAATTCGCCAAAGGCGTGATACGGCCCGACGGACGTTAACGGTTAACCTGTAGTACCTATATTATGTAAAGTGTAGACTATATTATTATATTTCGCTCAGTTTTCACTTTCAGTGACTTATTTGTAGCTTGACAACACCGTTAAAGCATAGAAAAATATAGAAGCGAAACTCGATCAGCTGATTGGGGTCTTGGTTATCTATGATCTGAAGTCTAAACCTACGAAAAACATGAAAACGGTTCCACGCACCAACATGATGTTAGACTCATGGTTACCAATATTATGAAAACGGTTCCAAGACTATGGCGGGATATGTTACGGCTTATTTACCATTCCCTATTTCACGTATGCCACGCCCCCCTGGAACCGTATTCAAGGCCACAATCCCCTGATTCGGACAGTTCACGGAGTTTCGTACCCCTGGTTAAAGGGAACGATTACAGTTTTTAAATACAGAGTGCTGGCCCTCCTTGTTAAATCGATTTATTATTTTTAGCGGTAATATTATTAATTTTTAATTTTAAAATCTTATTACTATAATATTTTATACAATATTATAAACTAAAATAAAATCCTACTATGTACACTCGGACGAGTCACGCCCCTGAAATACGTCACCGCGCTTTATAATATACCTAATAATAATTAATAATATGCACCAGTATCAGATTTGTAGTAGATACTATTCGCTGATGAATTTTCACGACGTGATCTCGCGGACTATATTATATAGAGCTGAATGTTTAATAATGTAATATCATTGTCTTTCGATTTCGTCCCAATATATGCAGAGCTGCATTTAGGGGGGGGCTGGGTACAACTGCCCCGGGCGCCAGTATTTTAGGGGCACCAAAATGTTGTAGCCAGAAATATGTTTACTTGTGAATTATTAAAATTGTATAATTTTAATTATTTTAATAACAGTATTATGTATAAAGTTTATTAGTATTATGCTGTTTGGCATTTTTTTGATTAATATTAATTTGCATAGTTTTATATAATTTTATTTTATTTATTCATGAAATACCTACAACCTACTTAAATATGTTGAAAAAAACAATTTATATGATGAATTATAAGCAAGGTTTAGGTGACATAAATTCAAATGTATCTTTGCGGAGAGAGAATCAAGCAATTACTAAACAATATTTTTAAAAAAAGCACACATTGTAAAACAAATATTCTTTTCTGTGCTCAAAATCTAAAAGGTTAATGAGGATCTAGCTCCCATATTTTCCTTGGGTAGGCCCATTAGGGGGAAGCAATTTTTTTTCACCGGAGCTTAGGGGGTGCCAATTTTTTTTTGCACCGGGGCGCAAAATGTCTAAATGCGGCACTGAATATATGTGAGTCTCGAAAAATTCTAGGGATTGTGAGATATATCAGTATATAAAGTGGCAGCTGGCCAACGAGTACGAAAAGTCCGCGATTTGTGTGCGCAGTCCGTCAATTATTTGGAAAAGATGTCATCATACCATGTTCTTTTATCATGATTATAATGATCGGCTGAAAAAAGGGAGAGTTTAATGATCGCGACCGATTAGGAAGAGAAACACATCACACGTGTATCGTACACTACGGCGATATCATTAGCGCGGGCGACCATGATTATCATCATCATCATCATAATATTATTATTATACAATAAATAAGTCGACGAGCGATCCTAAAAATATTCACGGTCTCGTCTATTTATACCTCGGTGCATTTATCACAATACGCATTATATTATAATACATTAATATCTATGAAAACGACGACGGCTGCGACCAACTGTTTGGTAGGTTCCCACGATTTCCTCCGCGTGATTATACAAAGCACATCATATTATACACTACACCCCCTCGAACTGTGCCGACGTGCTATGTAATATTATTATTATTATTATTATTATTATTATTACCTATCAAATATATAATAATATTATACGATCGTATTTAACATCAACGTACGAACGGGTTTGCCCTCCGGTGTTGTACGCGTGTGACCTGCACGGTTTATTGGTCAAATCGGCCGCGGAAAAACATCATCATGACCATATTGTATGACGGGTACATTATTATAAAATATTACACTTGTAATAATATCGTACGTTTACCGTGAACCGCGTGTACGGTATCCAAAGCCGATATACGCCTATATTATACGCTTAGGTAATAATGATAAATTTACACGCATGCACGCATATATTATATTATTATATATTATAAATAATATGACTATTAAGAAGGCTCTTACCGGCGAACCGATGGCATCGGTCCTGTTCGTGGGAAGATTTTCGAAAGGGTGCAGAGTCGTGAGACGCATATCCACGCCAAATTATACTCCTGGGCTAGTTTTCACAGTTGATAAATCCGTCCAGGGACGGATTGGGCCATAGGGAAATCGGCAAATTCCCGATGGGCCGCGTACTAAATAGTAAGTAGTAGGTAGACGTAAATATAATCTATTAATTGTTAAATATTACCATTGATTATAGATTATTCATTCAATGATATTACGTAATAACAGTCTATAATATTATAACGTAAAACGTTGTAAATTGTAATAATACAAGTATACAACGTCCAACAACAAAAACTGAATAATAATATTAATTAACAATAAGTAATAACTGTAATCAAAAAATCAACTTCCGTGGACAGTAAAATCTATAAATAATTGGTTATTCGGGTTGTCGTCAATCAGATGGACCGGTGGGTTGTGGGTAATAACGACGAATTTTGACGATACAAGTCGGATGCGGGTCGTTAATATGAATACCTAATGAGAATATTTTTATTTGAAATTTATATTATTTATATTTAAATATCAATCATCATTCAAAACCTCAATATCAGCACTTGGCAGTCAGCAGTTCATCACAATTTGGTCAATTTTACAATTCAATTACTAAGTACTTAACTAGGAATAATTCATAAAATATTTTATACCACAATAGTAATAGTTACGAATTATAAAATAAAATGGAAATGGGTGGTACAGGCTGTAGTAAAAAAACGAAAAGGAGGAGCTGAAAAAATTTGAGACAAAAATAAAAAAATAATACTTTTTACAAGCAAAAACTTCTATCATTTTTCAGGTCTCAGAATAGCAAAGTGAGCTTTAGCTGAACTTTGTCATTATAGGTAATAATAATATATTAATAATTAAAAATATTAAACTGTTACTGTACAAAGTACAATAATCTACAATTTATTTTATTGATAGAGAATGAGAGAAACAACATATTTTGCAAAATACTTAATGTAATAGGTACCTATTTTATTTTTTTAATATGAAAATATACATTAAACTATTTTAGTATGATATTCAACTGATATTTTTAAAAATTATAGATAATATTTATCTATACCTAAGTATATAAATTATGATTTATCGATTTAATAACAAGGCTGGTCAAATTAATATTTTTTTTAACTCAGTTTTTAACTTAACTTAAACTTTTTAACTCATTAATACCCATCCTAGTATAATAATTATAGATTTATTTTTAGAGTAATGATAGCAATACTTGCTTGTATTTGTTTTAAGCTGACTAAATTCACTCAAAATCCATAATTTAGTACAGGGAATAACACTCACGCTCACACTCACACTCACTCATAATATGTGTTACTTTTAAATGGTATCAAATACGATTGAATAATATATTGTAATTGTATTTTCGTTATTTTTTTATATCGATACAGTAAAACTGATCATGTAAAATATAAAATTACTAACATTTTGTTATGTAACATTTATATGTAGGTAATACTTTATACTATTGTTATTTCTGTTCATTATTATTTTTATTATTACATTTTATTGTTAAAGGTTGATTTTATGATATAACTGATTATACAGTAGACTACCCTTTAAAATACTAAAAAAATTACTATCTTCAGTATGGTACACTTGCCAGTTGCCCCTAATCTCCCAACAAAAAGTGGGCCGTTAAAAAAGTATTTTCCCGGGCCGGTCCGAAATACCAATCCATCCCTGGCCACATTCATTCACCATTCATAAATGGTACAGAATTGTTCTTAATATTATTTTTTATAATTAAGGCTGCACCACAATAATAAATAATAATGACTGTATTCTGTACATTGTGCTAAAATAAAAGGACACAAATATGAAAATATGTTTAAAATAAATCAAATATAAATAAAGATGCATCAAGACGTATCCGTAATCCGTTTATATTATTATAGCATAAATAAATGCAGCCACTGAACCACGGTTATTTATAGTTTATCCAACAAGATAGGTACTGTTCTAGCGCGAGTGTCCAGACGAAAATCGTATAAGATTTATAATTAATTAAGGAAAGCGAGAATTATTTGTTACATTAGATCAATAACATGGTGTTGTTGCCTGAGTAATTTTTTTAATTAATAAAATATTTTAATTGTTATTATAAATACTAAAAGGTAAATGAATACGGCAAGGGCCAAAATGTTAGAATGTACT
>NC_042494.1:84807015-84819894 GCF_005508785.2 Acyrthosiphon pisum
ATGTGTTACTTTTTAAATGGTATCAAATACGATTCAATAATATATTGCAATTATATTTTCGTTATTTTTTTATATCGATACAGTAAAACTGATCATGTAAAATATAAATTTACTAACATTTTATTTATGTAACATTTATATGTAGGTAATACTTTATACTATTGTTATTTCATTATTATTTTTATTATTACATTTTATTGTTAAAGGTTGGTTTTATGATATAACTGATTATACAGTAGACTACCCTTTAAAATACTAAAAAAATTACTATCTTCAGTATGGTACACTTGCCAGTTGCCCCTAACCTCCCAACAAAAAGTGGGCCGTTAATTTGCCGGCGGCGTTGCCTATGTTAATGCATGGGAGGTGCAATACGGGTGTGCGGCGTAAACACATACAATATTGTGAATGGCACATGCGCAAAACGCCAGCCAAGGCAGTCAAATATACTGCCTCGGGCCGCCGGGTACATTGTTATAGCCGCTCTACTAGCTAGGTGGGGTACCGCTCGCACAGTTCTTAGCAAGTAAATAAAATTGGATTGAACCGCCTCACCCCGCACTCGGCATTCTTAGAATACTGGAATTAATTCTGGAAATCAGATGTCTTGATAAAGTAATTAATAATAATAAACATTGCGACGACGCGCGACGCTGGCACTGTCGCCCGTCTCCTGCATAGTGCATACTGGCATACTGCTCAGAAATCTTATAGATTTCATCCAATTTTTATAGTTTATTTCATGGAACATCCCCCCACCCACCGTGGGAGTACGCCAATGTAAAGGGCGCTAGTGTTGTAATGCCTAGGGGCGGAAAAATGGCAAGTCCGCCCCTGAATACGAGTGTATAGCAATATCATTGATTAAGTAAACTGTTTACTTCATCAATGGTAATATATTATTATGACAATTAATAGGAATTATAATATTATAATTCGGCCGTCTTTGCTGCTGCACTGTGCGGTGATGTTCGTCCGACCAGTTTGTTGGCCACGGCGAAATCCGCGAGCGCGTAAGTAGCAACCGGTCGTGAATAATATACCGTTTTAATTGTACCATGTACACCTACTTTACCGTACCTATAATATTATTATTTATTATTTTATTCATAAGTTTATGCACACGAGACCCGCCGCTGAGACGAAAATAAAAGCGCACGACTTGGTAGTTATTATATGTACCAACCTATACCACCCGAACCCAGGGACGGATCCAGGAGGGGGCTTAGGGGCCCAGCCCCCAGACATATTTTTTTATAAATATAAAAAATATTATGTAGGTATTAAATAACAAATAAACAAAATCTAAACTTCTTTTCACATTGTCGATTAATATATTAAATAATCAATAATTTATTTATCACATTGATTACCTATATGGCTATACCTACTATTATGACAACATTTTAAAATTAAGAATAAAGTATAATATTTTATTATAATTGTATTTGTGTTGTAAAACAATTGTTGCCCCCCCCCCCAGATCTTTGCTCTGGATCCGTGCCTGCCCAAACCCGTATCGTCTTGGAGGAGCGTTCGATTTTCCGCCGACCAGCGTCGCATCTAATATTATTTACGGATAATAAACACGTTACACGACCACGCTGACGTAGGTAATTATTGTTAAGTCATTCCGAGGAAAATTCGACGAAACAGTCTCTCATATAGCCATTACAGACTTGTGCATCGTACTCAAAACCGGAAATCGGATGTCGCTCTTCGAGATTTCAATATAGGTACTACCTACCATATGACGTGCCTACTTCGATTACAATCGTGATCTTCAAACATCGATTCTACTCTGCAAGTTTATCTAAGCGTGAGTAAAATGTGGGTAATATATTATACAATTTTACGCGTATTAAGGTTAGAGGCCTTGGCTGTCGTTTGATTTATTAAGACAAATCCTATACGCGCATGTAATTGAAAAATGTATAATACAATATTTTACGCTATAATTATTTTAATGATACTTATTACCATATATTCTAGTTATATTTTTTTACCATTATCATTATTATTATTCAGAAGTCATAATTGAGAGTTCATCGGCAACGTCTACAATATAAAACAATAACGCCGTACACTACTCGTTTTACACGACACGTGATGTCTGCAGCTTTAGAAAATATAATATTTATATTATATTATGTGCCTCATGGATGGACGCGACTACGAAGTTGCCTTGAAGGGCTTAGCTGACTTCAAAAAGAAATTCTTGTTTGAGGGATCTAAAACATCTCTATGTGGTGTATTTTAGACTTTAAATATAAGTCACAGACAAAATATCCCATAAGTACAGAGACATATGGGTAGCTAAAAAGTATTTTTGAGCTATAGCCCTCTATAAGTCTTAAATAGATAAAAAATTCAATATATTATAAACGAATACAACGTATAAGCCTGCAGAAGTGAATGGCGCCATAAATCGTCAGCAAAATAGTCAACTCTGTTTCGGTGGATTATGGTCATTACTCATAAATCATTAGCCATTAGCCATTGCTCATTAGCCCATGATTACAATTTAGAATTAATTGTTCAATACACCATCCGTGTGACTATTCGTATGACTACTTAATAAACCATATAATTGAACATATTGATTTGACTGAGATATGTCTCAAGTTCCAATAAAATTAGAAATTAAAAAGGCAAACTCCCTTCTGCATACCAAACCCAAACGTAATTTATTATTTGTTAGTCATCGTCAATGGTTCAATAGTTGGAAAACCTTTATTCGTAAACGGTGAAGTCCATTGAGCTACATAACTCCTGTATGCAACTTCAGTATGCATATTATATTATTATAGTAACCATATACCATAGTAGTTGATAGTTATATTATGAAATAATTGAGATCGAATTTAACTCGTTCCCAATCACAGGACGACGATTGTGTTCTATTGATATATGTATAGGATGTGTAATATTTATGTTGATACGACGAATATCATAAATTAATTTTTTGGGAAAACTTCAAATTTAAACAACACAAGAACAATTCCTCGTCCGATTGCTGCGTTTCCGTGTCGGTTTTTAAATTGGCACAACGGTTTTATTCTTATGGTACGTTTTACAATATGTATACCATTCTTGTTTTCGAGTATTATAACTTATAAGCGTCCGTAATAATTCAATGCAGACGATGAAATATTATGCAGTACGATGTTGTATTTATAACATTTTGTTATTTTATTGTAAACTGATCTACTTTTACCATACGCGTACACCGGTGACCGATTGCGGCAAATAATTTATGGTGAATTATTGTTATTTGTTATTATTCTTATTAACTATAGACCCGTGATACGACGTTATTGTTAGACTTGAGTACTTGACAATGTAATGATGTATAAGTACTGTACTGGGATGAATTAACTTTCAACTCGATTGTGTTTGAATGTAATGATATACCGTTGTAAAATTTCTATTCCAATTTTAAATCAAGTTCAATAAATGAATGTAACATAGTACGTAGGTCATAGAATATAATATAGACTATCGCATTTGCAGTAATTGATCCATAAATAATATGAAGACTACAACATTTAATTAATAATTAAATTCAACTACCTGTAGGTTATATTTATTAATTGTATTAACCATCGTATAGCACTATAATATTGTATTGACTAAGATAACGGCGAAAATTAATTACATCCCAAACTTCTATAAATATGTATATTTTATTGATTTTTTATATTGCATAATATAATGATTGACTTTTAAAGTTATGTATATTAAAATAAATAATACAATATATTGTATTTGCGTGTATAGGACTTATTTGTTTTTAAGATATTGAATTGGTACAATCTCGAATCTTTACACTTGTATAGTACCTTTTCATAGTTTGATTGTTCCATTATCAATACAATTTAATGAATATAAACATCTCAAAATATTTTTATTTTTTTTATTTTAAATAGACTAGTTCTTTGAAATCAGTCAACAATAGCTCGAAATAATATCATCATTATATCAGTGTATACCTACTCATTTTTATTGTATGTCAATTTCTTACAGAATCGACCTTATCAATCGCGTATTATAATAAATTATTGAAAAATTCAACCAACTAATAACTATAAAAACTACTTTTAAATTTTTCAACTTTTAAACAAATAATCTTACTATAAATTATTATTATATACGAAAACATTATACGTGAACGATAATAATAAACAACTAATTTGTTAAGTGTGTACTAGATAATGGATCCCATTGTAATAAAAAACCAAAATATACGGACTTATTTTTATTAAGCCATAGGTATGTAAAAAAAATCAAAATATGTACCTAACCAACAAACCAAATATTTATTGTTTGTCAAATTCAAAACAAAAATAAAAATAAATTGTAATATTTTAATATGTTACGACTTGAGCCATGGTACAATCATTAAACAACTTACATGGTCTTGTGATTGCATTTATCTAACTGCTCAACATTTAAAAGGAACATATTATTATGATTATAAGCTAAAGAACTAAGTTTACCAACAATAACGTGTATCTTTGTATCCATCTCTTTATTTTGTTGATGTTGGAAAGGACTGAACTATTGATAAAGATTTTTCACAATATTTGCAATAATATGGAACTTTTTCAATGTTTTAAA
This sequence comes from Acyrthosiphon pisum, assembly GCF_005508785.2. Taxonomy (NCBI): domain Eukaryota; kingdom Metazoa; phylum Arthropoda; class Insecta; order Hemiptera; family Aphididae; genus Acyrthosiphon; species Acyrthosiphon pisum. The sequence continues at coordinate 84,811,636 of NC_042494.1, forward strand.
TGTTTTATTATGAAATTATTTTTAGTATTCATCTACCTCATTCCGCATTGTAATTTTAAGACGTACTAACCAATTATATATTTTTTTAAATTTCACTAATATTGATTAAAATTAATTCTAATAACGACACAAGTTCGATGTATGAAAAAAAAAACATGTGATAATGAAATACAAAATGTTAAACAAAACAAATAGAATACAAATAGAAAAAATGATAAGTTCCACAAATATTTACAAAATATGTATGTAGTTATACCCCATAAATATGTAAAAATATTAAATAAGTAGAAACGATTATGTCTTTTTACGCAGCCGGTCGAAAAAAAATTCGCGAATCACACGGCCTCGAAGATGAGGACAAATAATAAGGAAAATAATTTAAGCGGCGATTTCGCCGTTGTCGTAAGTAACGCGTATAGAGGACCGAAGGACAAAATTTGTCTTTACACACATTATATTAACGTACTATTGTGTATTCCTGGACGCAAGTAAAGGTTTTTTCAACCAAACCCACCATCCCCGTACCACTCGCCGCCTTCACGAGTTTTTTTTTCTTGACATTAAAATAATATATTGTCTTCACGTGTCGTACGCGAGTGTACAATCTATAACATGGTACAGAATATTGTTATAAAATAAACCGTTTTCGTGCGCGCAATCGTTTTCCCCCTGAGATTTAAAAAAAAAATGTCCCCGTCTTTCCTTTGGCCGGCCGCAGTCGACCGATTGCATACAACTGCACGCACATACATTACACACATAATAATAATAAAAATAACATGAGAATCAGGTTTTGGTCGCGACTCGTTGCTTTGCTCGACGACGACGACGACGACAACGGCGACGAGAGAGATAGAGATGGTGAGAGACTTGGTTTTACATTTTGTCCACGTCCATTTGTGCCGTTTCTCGTGCACACACATAATGTTATGCCAGTCGTACCCATAAAATAATATTATATTTTATGCCTACAGAGAATATTGTTGTTTGTACGGTAGGTTCGTTTTCAACCGACCGACCGGACTGCGAATGCGACGGCCGACGAGCACCATCGATCATAATAATAATATCTCTCAGGTTGAGATATTCTGTCGACGAGTGTGATTGCAATGACACAATATTATCGCATCAGCTGCTGAAAACAGTCAAAAATCGATGGACATCTGTGGCAGTGTAGCCTGCGGATGCAGCATATAAAACGATTACAGCCCGGATGTCGATTCCCTTTGAGAGAAATGCATTCATGGCGGACACAAAATTATTTTATGACCGGAGATGAACAAAAAATGCTCAAAGATTTTGAAAAAAAGCGTGTGAATAGTCAAGGGATAGGATAATTATTATTTACAACGTTTAATTTTTTATTATCACTGAATGCAATAATATCAATAGACAAAACTAAATTTAAAAAAAAATTCCACCACCTGCTTATTCTTACGATTTCTTCGTCAAATGCCGCCATCGCGATGCCGTCATCTCATGCCGAGCTATCTCCAATTCAAATTGTATGCATTCACGCACGCACGATTTCGTCGAATAAATGCGAATAAGTTCGAGTTCGCCAATACTGTGGGTTGGTATATATATGTTGGTGTATGTTGCATTATTAGTGATTATTACCTATATAAGGCGAGTGAACCGCATTTTTTAGCAGACGGCCGAGAAACGTTGTACTTAAAATAATATTATGAGTGTTGCGTGTGTCTCCCCGACACAATGTAATAATTATGTGTATATTAAATAGGCGTGCCTGCCAAAATAATTGATCAACGTGTAGTCCGTAATTTTTAATTACGTGCGCCGTTTTTGTATTTGATTTTTATACACAATAATGTAATTTTTTAACTAGATTTTTCGAAAAGTCCTATATAATTACTGCTGCAGCTGCACCTAATTATGCATTTGTATAGGTATACTAATATACATATACATTTTTTGAATTTTCCATAAAATTATAATCCTTTCAAGAACAACATTATAATAATATAAAATTAGTTATTATATTTTCTTAAATTTGAATTTGATTTGCGTACAACGGGTTATGACGATAGTGGACAAGTAAAATTATTATTATTATTGACCACAATATTATAATAGTATACTTTGAGTTTTGTTTTTCATAATTTATATACAAACTATCTAAACACCAACTGAATTTTTAAATAAGTGACTGTCGAATAATTTCGAAAGAATATATCATGCGTTAACGTTCCGATTGTTTCGTTTTGGTTTGTGTAAGACGGATTAATCGGTGCGATTAAAAGTTAATTTAGAAAGTATTTTCCTGTGCACAATCAGTGATTTTATCGATACACTGAACCCTGATCGCATATAATTTTGTCAAAAATCAACTGCCGTATTCGGGGGGTTATAGATGCATTTTTTTTTAGGGGGAGGGATTAAATACGTTTTGAGGGATCAAGCCACGAGTCAAATTTGTGGAATGTGTGGAACCAATACAGTCTACGCCTCTGTATGTTTATAACAGTATCATTCTATACCAGTAATAATCATAATATAGGTATAAATATATCATATAGATATCATATATCATAATAGTATATAGGAATAATTATCGTGGGCAGAATTTATTGCCAAAAAGACGTCATTCGGAAACGGAGCGAAAAAAAAACCTCGGGCAGAGTTCAAATTTGTTCTCTACCTGAATATTATCAGTGGTATACGTTTATACCAATATTTACTTGTACAGTTGTACCTACTTACCTATGCTGAACAGCCAACTATAACTACTCATAATAATAACATATGGTGGCTATTGTTTGATAATAATAAATTCATAATAATAATCATAATACATAATAATACTTACACACTATTATCACTTATACACGTTTGTACCTATGTAATAACTATTGTAGGTATATCAGGTAGCCGAGATCGTTTTTAGCGAAGTGAAAAAAAAAAATTAATAATACGATACAAACGAAATAAAAACGTCCGTTTTTCAATGCGCCGCTGAAACCAGTCTGCACCGGCAAACGCATTTTTTTATGCGTATAGAACACTATATTATTGTATCCTGCTGCAAACAATCCTCTGCGGTGTAATATATGACCAGACAGGCACCTATAATATATTGCTGTTAAACTCCTTTTCCCAGAAATTCCTGAGCGTTGCTTTCCAGGATCCTGGATATTATTACAGCACCCGAACGTATATATTATTATTATTATTGCTACATAAAATCGGCTGTGCGTAAAAAACCTATGATATACGAAGATTGATGATCAACAACAACGATAGGATTATATAGGTAGTATGCGTAAACAAGCTACAGTCAAATCGTACGAACTCTAAACCGACTGCCGTTAACGTTTTGAAATAAATAAATTCCTGTCCACAAAATATTTTATTTTTTTCTCCACGCAAAGAGTATTTCTTAGTAAAAAAAAAGTAGCGACATATAATATTACACTATTGCCGCCTAAACTTATATACTTGTTAAAAATACTTCTGATGTATGTATTTTGCACTATGTATTATAAATAGTGAAAAAATTTTAAAAATATTTCGAATACTTTAAATGCTTAAAGTCTATCGCAGATCTTCAGGACCGGAATTTATCTAAGTAGGTAAGTTTTTTTATTGCATATTTGAATTTGTATATTATGATTGTTAAATAATAAATACTGAAACGTATTTTTTAATTGATTTAGATAAAAAAGATAGGGTACTCGGGCGTTTTTGTATTTTTTAATGTTATATTGATTTTACATATTATATAGAGATTATAGTGGATAAAAGCCAAAACAATAATCAATTATACCGGTCTGTAGCAGGAGGCCATGGGAATGATACATGGACTACAAGTCGTGGAGTCAAAATGTTATAAATTTCAGGAGTTATGGCGAAAAGTTGACACTTATCGGGGTGAAATCGAGGATGACGTGCTGCCCTAGCTCAACAACTAGCCGGAACAACTAGCCCGAACAACTGCTGCACCATAATAATATATATTAGGCCCAAGTAACCTAATTCAAATTTCTGAGCGTTTTGGCCGTCGCGAAATTAAATGATGACGTTACAAAGCGGCGAAAACAAAGCAAACGCGTTTGTTATTTTGTGTATAGGTACCTAGTGCGTCAATATATAAACGCAGGTTTTGAGGACCCGTACACGCTTATCGGTGGATAATATACGAAAACAACTTATTGATAGATCGGTAATGTTATTATATGATAAGTATTTACAAAGTTACATACTTCATGCCAAATTGAGCAATCTTGATAATAACTTGTGTACGGTTGTGATGTAATAGATGTAAACATAATAGTAATAATAATAATAATAAATAATAATATTGTGATTGTAACGATAAAATAAATGTGTCGTAGAAACAAGCAAGAATCGCTGATGAATAAAAATGAATACGTTATATCGTCAAGTGTGAACTGGGTGTTTTACATTTTTACAAGGCTAAACGCATAGAAATATACACGTAAATATCAATTTATGTATATGGTATATACTATATTATAATGTAATAACAATTTTAAGATCTACTTATTGAATTTGAACGCACAACGTACGTTGTCTTCTCATCAGTCACATATATAGAAGGGGTAGAGGTCTTGTAATATTTTAGCCCACCCCAAATAAAAAAATTATTGGTGGTAAAAAATCACATCTTAAAATATGCCTACACATTAATAAATAATTTTATTGAATCATGAAAATAATCCTTAAGCGATCCAAATGTCATACTTTAGCGATCTCGTTAAAAGCAGAAATTGCATAGGTAGTAGGTATTTATAGCATCAAATGTTTATTGCGGTTGTTCAACCCCGTCTCTAAATAGATCACATAAAAAAGTGAGTCGATATTGTTTGCACGTATACCATGATATTATTATGTATTGGTTATTGTAGCGCAATAGCCTCGGAAACTATTCCAATAAAGCAAAGTTCTGATATTTCTGTAGTTCTGTCTTGCATATACCATAAACGTCATTTTTATATTTGAGACGTGTAAAAAATAGACTGTACCTACATACGAATACGTTTCAAGATGGTTTCTCGGATTTTATAAATTAGAAACCGTAGGAAATATTCGTAGAATAGATAACATAAGAAAGTTAGAAAATTGGTTTTTAAATAAATAAATAATATTTGACGTTTTTGTTATTTAAAAATGCATAATTGGCATGGTGGGCGAGAATGTCAGAACACACACATGACCTAAATAAGTACATAAATCTAGCCCCACTCCAAAAAAAATAATACTATATAGAATATTATATATATATAATCGTTATTGTGACAGTGTCATGAACGGCGTCCACGAGCATCGAATATTATGTTTTTAAAAAGTAACGTCAAAATAAACTTGGAATACTGTCGTTAAACCGCATACAATAGCGAGTATACTTTAGACAAGTCGTGTTATTTTTTTATATGGCATATTGTTATAACTTACAATGCTCTATAATAGTAGGTATAGAATCTATACTGATTGTTGATGATGGCACCAGCGACCAGCCACCAAACTGTTTTTTGTAAAACGCAGAGATATCTGCAGTCGGTAATAAATCCAAATTAAATAATATTGATTTATTATATGTGTTAATTTTATATGGGGATTAGAAACTGCGAATTTCCGCCTTTGTCTAAGACACGCGCAACATTTATAGGAATTTGGATGTGTGTTTTCATTTCAACGTATATACCGGTTGATTTAGTAAACATTATGTAAGATGACTGAAAACAGTATTGAAGTTTTCCTAAAATCCACTCGCAGAAATCGACTTTCTCAATAATTTTTTATTCACCCTACCAAATACTATACACATAATAAATTACAACATGGTCATAACTCATAAGTCATAAAATTTATATTTTTGGAAATAAGTAGAAATTAAAAATTGGGAAAGTTGATCTCCGGTAAACTTTATAAATTTAGAGCCGTTTTCATTGGAATGAAAATTCATAAAATTCCATTGTTGCGCGATTTTAAAAAATTTGGAAAATTGCCTCTTTTAATCCCCTTGATAAACATAACCCATAACAAAACTAGAGAAAATATTTTCATATTTTTAAGATTTTTTAAGACTTTTTTATTCCAGCGTTCCATTTGTATAAGAACTGAATATAATTTATTAAAAAGTAAACCTAGAAATTATGATAATAGACTGATTTAAAAATATTAATTGAGCGTCTCAGAGACGGCCAGTCACCAAAAAAAGTCCTGAGGGTCTCTGACCCAACGTACCTCATAAGTCATCGAAAATAGTAAATGCCATCACCAATAATCACAAAGTTTACTACATTTTAAACTTTTAAAATATTAAACTTTTTCGACCAAACAAACCTGCCCAACAAACTATATAGTAACCAATTAAACTCGTACTCATGACAAAATAACAAGGTATGATCACAATATTGTGTGATACGCATTATATCTCTATTATCTGAAATAGCAGTCTTCCTCGGCTTTTCATTGGTCCTTGATAATATTATATTAAAAACGCGATAAATATAAGCAGATATTTCTTATAAACGATGTACAGAGTGATCATTTGTAAACTTTTAACGAATCTAACATGAGAGATACAATGTTTCCGTTAGCGATGTTGGATGACCGACATAACCAATGATAGTTAAAAATATATGCCTGGATCTTTATTCAACCTGATAACAATTTAAGAATCTTCCAAAAATCAGTATAATATTATGATTAACGTCATTAAGTATGTATACTTAATATTTTTTTAATTATAAATATTGACAAAATATTATGTGAATTATTATTATGTGTATAAGATTGCAGAAATAAAGTTATTTAAGAGAGATGTTATGTACAGACTATGTATACGAGCCACGCCGTATGCCCGGTATACGTTATTCTAATAATTTCTATATGATTTTGTTTTAAATATAATTTTTGTTTTTGATAATCTCATGAAATGATTCTTTTCTTCGACTCGACAGTGCTTAATGCACTAATGCGGTAATAATAGATGGCGTCAACTTTTGATTTCCTAATCTAAAATATTATCATAAATATAAATATCTTAGTATAATGCAGATAATTGGTTGGCAAATCTACCTATAGGTTCTATCTCAAATTTGTTTACTTAATGTCAACCGTGTGAATAATGCTAGAAAAAATCACTCTACATCACACTTATTATTACTACCTAAGCTTATATAATTAGTAAAAATAGTGAATAACTTTAGTTCATACAAATTAAAAAAGGTAATCTACGGATAGTAATAATTAGACACGGCGACATCGAGCCGGCGGCGTTGCACTGCGAATAATAATGGTCGGCGGGAGAAAACTGTGCACGTGAACGCGTAAAAAATTAATAAAAAATATATAAAGGTATATCGATACTGTGTTGCGTGACAATGGAAAATCGGTGTAATTCTGTTTTTTGTTTCTCTCGCCGTTAGACGAGTGTTCGTACCATAATTTCGTGATGTCTGGCGCGGGCACAACCGGCACCGAATAACGCAAGACCGCAATCTATCTATATAATATAAAATAATTATTGTTATTATTCTATATATATATATATATAATATTATATAGGACACAACGACGACGGCGTTGCTCCTATCGAGCGGGACGCAGCGTTTTCACCAGTTCCGGATCCAGAAGTTGATCTTTTTAAATATTTTATCTAACCCGTAAGAGAAAATCTTACAGAATTTCCGAGGATTTCAGATCCACTCCGACTCCTTGTAATCCGAATACAACATTTACAAGTTTTTACATTTTTATATTACAATATAATATGCTGTTGAGTTCTTGACTCTTGAGGTTTAGGCTACTAACTAAACTCGACTTTAATACTAACTATAGTGACTACCAAATATAATTAAATTATAACCAGTGCTCGACTTGGGGGGGGCGCAGGGGGACGGAGTACCCCAACTAATTTTTCAGAAATTTTAGCGTACCCCTACTCTCATTTTGAAGAGGCACGCACGGGACGCTGCATCATTCTGCATTTTTATCAAAATGCACGTGATCAAATCATAATTTTTCTTACCATAGATTTAATAATTATTTATATATTTTGTATTATTATTTAATCAATTACCTTTAAAATATTATTATTTAAGATAATAAAGAACAAACCTATGATAAATTATGGAACTATTTAAATAAATAGGTAGTTAAAATGAATTGTTTTTATTTAGTTACATTTGAGTTTGTTACTATATTTTATAAGTTGTAACAAAAATATACAATATATTTTTATGTGATTTTTAGAGTGGGTATAAAGGGGGG
>NC_042494.1:84819944-84832554 GCF_005508785.2 Acyrthosiphon pisum
CACGGCTCAGTAACATTTAATAAGTGATATGGGGACGCTCATTTTTTTAAAGTAACAGAGTCCCCCTACTTTAATTTTGCCAAGTCGAGCACTGATTATAACTAGTACCTAGCACTCGGGGTAGGATCTGACAGATTCGAACTACGAACGACACGAACAATATAATATATAACAACATTTTATAATGTGACTTAAGGTATTGGCAATTGGCATGTGATGTCATAGCAGGGATGGGCAATTGGCGACCCGCGGGCCGGATGCGGCCCGCGTACCATTTTTCACTGGCTACATTTCAATTTAGGTTATAAAAATATAAAATGTTAAGATTTTTCTGTATTTTATTTTATTATATTTATTAAATTATTAAAACCGATATAATGTTTATCGTAAAAAGTAGATATAAATTCTTATCCAGTATTGAACTATTGAATGTAAACAATATTATATTATTTATAGGCGTATAGTTAACATTAGGCTTTCTATGTTCTCTGGCCCGCTAGATTTTCGCACATTCAAAATTGGCACTCTAGTATCATTGAGTTGCCCATCCCTGATATATAGCGTAGAAACGTTTGTTGTTTCGCTTTTCTCCGGGACGCCGAAACCTCCGACCAATAAATTATATAATTTTATTCGAATGATTCACTGAAACCACGCGTGAGTAATCATAAAAATCCTCAATGTTTCCGACTATTTATGAACACGCGGTTAATAAACTATCTCTTGTACGAGGCAATAATATAGCCTATACCTATAATAATATACCGTTTCATCACTGATCCGGTATTCCGGTTGTTCGTATCGAATCGAATCGCTGAACTACCCATCAGCTACAGAATTTTATTTCGTTTGGGATTTCTATTTTCTATCAAACACGACTGGTTGCGAAAAACTTAAGTTAATATAATATACCTATATAAATGATTTTCAACTGAAAAAAAATCGGGTGCCTGACTTCCCCCCCCCCCTACCAACACCCTACTTGAGATTGAAATTTTCAACGGACCTTTTACGCAGCCAAGTGTTAGGAATATAGACTAATAGGGAGTGAATATTTTTTCAAAATTTAACTTATGTACCTACTCATATCAGTTAAGTTATTACGGCAATAAAAAGAAGCACTTTCTACCATTTTAGGTTTTTTGGCTAAAATAATTTAAAACACTATTAATTAAATTTCAAACCTTCATTGGCGTAGGCATATGACATTTTGCAGAAACCAATAGATAATAAACGAATAAATAATATAAGCGTTTTAGCCCTTGAGTCGCACAAACGACAATTTACTGCACACGGAAAAAAAATATTCATAATTTACATCAAAATGTAAACATTCGACAAAAAAAAGTAATAATATGGTTCATCGGCAAGCGATAGGCTTAGAAATGTTTTTGATATTACTATGTTTTGCCTATGTAATATTCATTAAAAATAATTGCCATGATCAGGCCAGATAACCGGAAATTAGGAAATTATTATATGGAAACAACGAAAAAAATTCTAAACACACGTTTAAGGCATAAAATAATCACCAACAAAATACATAATAATATTATGTTGAAAAATAACAGTTATTTTTTACGAGCTCTTTATTATTGTAAAAATCTATTTTTGAAGCATAATATAATTTGATAAAATATTACTAATAAGTTTAAATATTTGTTGAATTCCGATTCGAGGTCGTTGAAAATAGCAATTTGATATGGCGGAGAAACACCACACAATCATTATATGTTTTTGAGAAAAATAAAACGGCATTTTGTATGAAATTCCTTTAGGTAAAAATAGTATATTCTTAGGATTGCAGTCTTTGGCCTGAGCAGATATCTATCGATGGTAGAATTTAATTTTAAAGAGTAACAATTAAACAATACTTCTGGTAACCTAACGGTTAATCGATTGTATGGTGACTAACTGACTATTGGCATTCCATACCATGATTTATTTTACTGCTTTTATACGTGTGAAAAACCTTAATAGTTTATACCTACATAAATATATAAAACGTATACAAGCACATACTTTAAAATTAAATTAAAAATGTATAATTTAACTGAACCATTTTTATGAAACGTGAAATGATGTATTTGTTAATGTTTTAAGTATTATAGTATAAATATATTTTACTTCTATAGATTTATGATTTATCGTTTTTCATTAATGCATCCTACGTGTAATAGATTGAAAATATTATAGACACTACCTGTACCTAGCTGTAGTTTTTTCACACCTTGGTTAAAAATATTGAAATATGTAATATCCTGCATATTTTGTAGCTTACTTATGTTTAACAACTGTCTTGAAAATAAAAACAGTACACATTTCTTAATGACACGGTTTACCGACACCTACTTTAAAAAAAAACAAATCATAAAAACTAAAATGTATACATATTATAATATAGATAAAACACCAAAGCATCAAAATAAATATTCTAATCCGAACAAAATCTGGACGATAAATTTAACGAAAAAAACTATGGTCTGTGATGATAACAACAAATTATTAATGAAGTATCGAGGACCAATATCTTTTTTCATTAAAGACCTTTAAATTTATTTTTTTCTATTCTACGTCAATTTCAACTGACAGTCATCTAGGTACGTTTATAATAATATAGACACTATATACAATAATATTGAATAGCCGCCGGTAAATATGTATATTATAAATTTAGGTAGGTACGACGGTGAACTACTTGTTAGTTTACTTACTACGCATAAATAATATATTATGATCCGTTAAACCTTTCTCGACGATTTCTGGTTAATGATATATACCTAGTTGGTATACCAACAAGGAGGTGTCGGCGGTGAATAATTCGATTCGACGCGCGCGTTGTCATTATATATTATATTTGTTATACAAAATCCGAAATTGATCGACCGGCGTCTCGGTTGTCTAACTGCATTCGGGTGTCTTCGGAGTATAGCATAATAATGTCAGGGATTATTAAACGAAAAAAGTACTTACCAAAAACCGAAAAAATATAATAAAGAAATCGAAATGAATAAAACATGTTGAACAACAGTACTATTATGTCAAATTATTTTTTAATAAAACCTATATTTTCTAAATCTAATTGAAAAAAAATGTACAATACTTTTTCTGTTAAATTCTGATAAATAATTGTAATATTATTAATGTGGTGAAAATAACGTTGGTACCCAGTGGGTATATAATATATATTATATGATAAAATAATAATTTTTTTTTTTTTGATCTAGAACTTGTACAATCTATACTAAAAAAAAAGTACAATAAGCATAATGTATGTTTATTCAAATTAAATTAAGTGTAATGGCTTGAGTGTCTTGAGGGAAGAAACCATCCAGTGAAGGTACTTCGGCAGGAATTTACATTATTTGGGTATTAAGTATTCATATTATGTTTACTTTATAAGGTCACGGGCCCATTGTTTCTGGGAGGATATCCTGGGATGGATATAGATAGTAGATTTTCATATGGGGATTGGTGTAATTTTGAAGGCAATTCCTAAATTTTTTGTAATACAGCTTGGCTGTATCAGTGACTTTAAGAACGTGAAGATCTGTATGGAGAGTGTGGTTTGAAAAATTTGGTGGAGCATTGGTTATGAGTCGGAGGATTTTTGATTGGAACACATGTATTTTTCGTGTACCTATTTGATATTTTAGCTGTGCCCCAGACGGCCAGACTTGAATACCATAGAGCCAGATAGGTTTAAGTAAAAGATCATAGATGTGAATTTTGGTTTTGACTTTTGAGGGATAACTTTGAGAACTCACCGAGAATAGGTCTGAGAGAGTAAAGTCGTTGATTTAATTTTAATTTTATTGTATGACTATGCTTAGCCCGTGTTAGACGTTTGTCGAAGGTTAGACCTAGATATTTTGCTATGTCAGAAAATGGTATTGGTTTGTTGTTTATATATGTACCGGAGGAGGATATCTGTGACGGAGAGAAAAAGTGGTATGTGCAGATTTGTTTTCATTAATTTTGACGCGCCAGAGGGCGTACCAGTGTGATAGGTCATTCAGATGGCTTTGAAGAGTAGATGAAACTAAATCAGGATTGGTGTGGGTGGCACATATTGCTTTGTCGTCGGCATATTCAGCTATTTGAGTATTCGGATTGGTGGGATGGTCAGCCGAGTATAAAATTACATCATGAGATTATACGGATCTACAGATCATCTGTGGGAGTACGGCCGTACAGCATCACGACTCACCACTTCAAGCTCGTCAGTAAATCTTAAGGACATATTATCTAAATAGATTCATAGTAAAGTTGTGTGGGGATGCCCTTGTCCTGAAGACCATGGTCTCTATGCGTTGGAATCTGAAATGAAAGTGTTAACTATTTTAGGGATTAGTTTTAAGGGGGCTGGAGAGTAATCAATTCTAAGGAGTAAAAACTAGGCGTTTTATATTTCTGTTTATCTGTGTCTTGTGTATGTGTTGAAAGTAAATAAACATTAATGTGCGTAATTCGTAGTACTGATCACGTCATATAGGGGCAACGTAGTGACCGGGATGTACGTCTGTAATCTTACCTACGCGCATGCACTTGTCACACTATATTGCTTTATAAAATGACAAACATTTTTTTTCAAAAAATACTACCTCTGACATCAATCACTACGCTCAGTAGGATGTTCCGATTTTAATTTTGAAAGTAGATTTGAATTCTCCTCTAAATTTACTATGCTTTAAATGTCGTACATATATCATATCCTATATCAATGTATTTAAATTTGAGTTATGAATATGATCTATTTTTACTCTTTTTGTTAGTAAATTTTTAAGTAAAAAAAAATAAAAATCAGAAAAATAAAATTGTCAAAGCATAGATAATTTAGTGACAAATTCAAATTTGCTTTCAAAATTAATATCGGAACATTATATTGGGCGTAGTGATTGAAGTCGTAAGCTATGTTTTCGACCGAAAATGAATCACGCTCCAGCCCCCTTAAGTTGGACGGTTGGTTATTGCTATAAGAAATTATATAAAAATGATTTTGTTACCTATTAGGGCTGTGATCAAAGCTCGCGGCCATTTACCGAATCGATAATGTAGTGATATATTATATTAGGTATACGAAAAGAGATTTACTCATTTGAGATTTTGTCCCACTGCGAGGAATAGTCTGGGAATGATTCGCCGCAGAGGAAATGCCGGTGCCCGGGGCGCGAACACGTCCTTAATATCCGATTCGACCCGATCGCCATGGAAATAATTTTTTTTCGTAGGCGTTTTGTTCGTCGACCGATCCCTTTTGGTTTTTTTTTTCAAAGCAGAGACCGTCTTTGGCTTGTGAATTCTCCAACAACAAGTCAATAACAACAACAACATATAATATTATACATGTATGTATAATATAGAAATCAAAGGACCTTTATCGTCCCCTTACCCATTGCGATTTCGTTGAACGCACTGAGGCTGTAACGATAATTTATAGGTATATTTTATAACGCCATCATGTACAACCATCAACCGACGGGGTCGCGTACGTCCCTATCGTCGTGTTTCTGAAGGAGAACGAAAAAAAGGGCAACGACAACACAATACAAAATGCGTCGTATTGTTATAATTTATATACACACATCACACATGGGTACACCAGGTACATCATGGGCGACATTCACACGGACACAGTGCCAGGTCCCGAGTACCTGTGGCTGTTGTTGTGTTCCGTTTACCCGTATGGTACATAATATTATTATGGTATACAGGGTGCACGTCTTCCCGCCGCCGTGTTTGTGTCAACATTATTTCGAATACGTGGTTGTCCAACAGTCTTACCCTACATTTTGTATATATTCAAGGATTAATATTGTATTACATTATTATTTATTACCTAATACCATAATAGGTGTATAATAGGTGCATCTATAGGTCAATATTGCCACCGTCAGCGTTTAGGGATGTGGGAGGGACAATCGCCATCTGTGCGCGCGGACAATTCCCAGCCATTATTTATTACGATGTGGCTTTACGGATATTTTTTTTTTTAAATTCCAATGAGGTGCTGACTCGTGATAAATATTGTATTATATTTTCACATTTTCTCATTCATTACCTAACCTTGCAGGGTATTATTATTAGAAGTTAACGTTTTATGAATCGTATGATATTGAAAACCGATTTTAACTTCTTAATAATATGTTTACTTGGGATTCTACATACAATTTTTTTCATCTATCCATAAAGCATAATATAAGTTGTTGAATTATTTACAAAAATGTGCACCTACAACGTTTTTAAATGTTGAAGTGAAATTAAGGTTGAAAACGTTGACGGCAACAATGCAACATAGGTACAGTAATAATTTTAGATTTGTATGATGTAAGTATGTGGCTTACATTTAACAAAAGGTCAAATACTTTTCAAAGTAGTGATTGTTCGTTATTAAAATAATATTGACGTGTAATAATATTATAATAATATTGGTATAGATTGACGTATAGACGAAAAATATTATATTGTACCTATAGAGAACGAATTATTCGAGACAATGACATTGAGATAGGTATTTATGTGGTTCGTAGTGCTAGCTCTAGAATTCCGGGAGCTAAGCACACCTGCAATCTGCGCCTACGTGGGTAAGTGTTTCGGTAAGTTTCTTAGGGTGTGGCGAGGCGGGTACAACAGGTCGACGGGAGTTTTACACGTTATAATAACGGGCGAGACGCATTATAATACACACGTACATGGTACTCGAAAGGTCGTATACCTACCTACCTATCTAACGTACATCTCTCACACGACAATGACGACGGGCGTTATAATATATTATTAGTATTACCATTATTATTTCAAACGCACTCCGACGAAAATGAAGTCGTCACTCACGTCCCTGCTCGCACACGACGGTCACCAAAAACCGGCCGGAATTTATTTATTTTAACTGCGTGACTCACGCTCAAAAATCCTTTATATACATATATATACTCATAATGTATATATTATAACACACTGGTTTATACCCGTGCAGGTAATGCAGGTAATGCATGTGGCGGTTGTAGTATACCTACACAGATGAGAGGACGCCGCCGGGTTCATTCGTCTGGACAGGTTTCATTATGCATAAAATCCACGCACGCGCACGTCCTCCTCTATCCACAATCGGTGTTTCTCTTGGCCCCTTTTCCCCTCTTCTCGCACGACAATCGGTGCCAGTAACTACACTCACACGCACGGTAGGTTATCTCTCACACACACACACACCACCGTAAGTTTAATAATATTATTCGAACCGGTTTACAAAGACTTCACGGACTGCTGCTGTTGCGGTTGTATACAGTTTCCATTAAAGGAACGACGAGGTATTTTTCACTCGCTCCGTCTCTGTCCCACCGCAGTCTCTGTCTCGCCCACACCGCCGCCGTCGTCACCGTTTGTCCGTCTCCCATGTGCGCGTTTGACGACTTTCCGTTGCTGTAATGTAATGTGTACAACTGCTGTGCACCGCACGACGATAATAATAATATTATAACCTATCGTAAGACGACCACCGCGCGAGACGTCGGAAACGTTCTCTCTTTCATTATATCCACATATTTATAATATTATACTCGTCATATAGGTATAGTTGGTACGCTTCACGTATATTACGTCGTCGAAACACAATGGATTACGTCTTACGATATTATTATTATATGATTATGAAATCCCGACCGAAGACGCCTTCGATATAAAACCGTCGTTCGATCGATGAACATAGACGCGATTTGGGAGGGGGCTCGGGCTTGCTAAGACCCCCCCCCCCCATTTTTGAAATAAGCACTCATGTCATTTATTTTATGATCAATAAATTCTTATTTTCTATTAATAAATTATATAATATGTACATACAGTACAAAGCCATTATTAAATATTATGATTATTGAATGTTAGGCACGAATGCACGATTAAAGGTATACTAAATACTAAGGTATATTAACTACAATCGTGATGTTGGCACTATGGTGGGAGGGAGCGAAGTTTCTCATTGTGTATACGGTAACATATGATCGTAACTAGCAACTTAAAAATAAGAGTTTCATCGCACCCAGTTTTTTCATTGAAATTCCACCCCTGTCGATGAATACCACCAGGCCTCGATCGTCGGTGAAAAGAAACGATCCGTTTACAAACCTGACCTGACACGTCCACAACACCCCACAACAGACCGATGAAATCGCGGAAGATCGCGACAAACGAATGCGTTCAATACTTCAATATGAGAGTCGGCGCGCGGCGGTTCGTTTCTCCGTCGAAAGACTCTCCTCCAAACGCGTGATGTGAAGAGGACGTCACACTCGCACGTGTTGTATTTTACAAACGGACAACAAATTTTCGTTCTGCAGTTTCAATAAATTGTGCATATTATCAAACATAAAAGTAAGAACATAATCTGTGTTCTTCGGTCTGCTTTGTAGAATATTTTAATTTTTAAGCGATTTATAAGCATGATTAAATATAAATATTATACATGCTCAGAACTCGTTAAAAACCGACTAGAGATCACGGTCACACGGATAATATTATAACCTTTAATGTTTGATTATTCGCCAATTAACTCTACTGTTTTAATCCAACGGCACAAAATTGGAACTACTGAAACGAAATGTTGTACCTAAGACAGAGACAACGAATCTAGGAAAAAATGCCTCGGAAAAAGACCCTAACCTAACACATGTTGGCACGACCTTTAAGCATGCTAGCTGTGAAGTTGCTGCTGCAGTTGGAGGAGGAACTTGTGGTAACAGATGACGCTGTAACGTGGGAACACTGTTATATGAATCTAGGAAAACAACAATATTATAGTTATAAAAAAACCAATACTGCAGATATAGCTTATAATAATTAGAAATTTAAATACATTTAATAAGTTAAGATTTACCTAGTTAATTAAATAAAACGTTGATTTAAATATTTAATGATAAAAAACAGTTCTTTCAAATCGGACTTTCTGACTGATAATCTAAATAAATTAAGTATTAATAAATAAACTATAATTTACATTAACATACTATACAGATAATAAACATAACCGTCTTTATAGTATGTTAATTAATTGGAAAAACAGTAGACAGTAGGTTTAATTCGAAATATAATGCTGATATTGTAGTGCAGTTAACACAATAACACAAGTCAATATTATAGCTGCATGATCCTTGTAACGAAATCAGCCTGTCGTTAGGAATATCTGGCACATTTTTTAACCATAGCTGTTTAATATAATCATAAAATAACTAAAAAGACTCTTTTTATATTTTTGAGATTTTCTGATTACATAATAATCTACTTATGTGGAACCTTGTTTAAAATTTTCAATCCTTAGATATAAAAGTTAAGATATAAATTTTATAAATTTTAAACTACAAAATAATTTTTAAATTTTAAATGTATTAAATTCTGTATTATGTAATACAGTATCTTTTTCAACGGAAAAGTGAATTTAGTTGGTGCATTTTAAAGGCAATTAAAATGCCCAGAAGTTTTCAAGCGCCGGGAAAAACAATAAAGAAATTTAAGAATAACGGGACATTTTACGCAAAAACGGTTTTTGACAAAATCCGTTGATGAATTTTTATAACTCGATTTCTCATAGAGAGATTTTCTTATTTTGTTGTGATTCAAAAACGAATAACCGTAAATACTTGAAATTTACATTTTATGTTTATTTTATCATTTTCTATACTTAATAAGATTTACAAATAAAGTTATTTTTTCTATAAATGTAAATAAAATTGTATTTATTTATTAGGTCAAAAAGCTTCAATTGCAATTGAATGCAATGCTCCTCACATATTGTTACAATACCAGATTAAAAATAGGTACATAGGCAAGATTTTTTTATTATAAGCAGTTAAAATGTTGACAAAATTTACAATTTTTTTTGCATAAAATGTTCAACTTTTATAGCTAAGGATTGTAAATTTAAAACAAGGTTCATCCACATAAGTAGTTCAGTCTGCAACCAAAAATATAAAAACACAATTTTTCCATAGTTATTTTAAATTAAGATATGATGGTATCGTGATTTTTATGTATTTTGTCAACATTTGAACTTTAAATGCTTATAAGAAAAATTGTGACTGCATTTTTAATATTTTTCAACTGTAACAATATATAATACATTTTCAAACTTTAAAATATTATTGACATTCATAGAAAATAATACTTATAAAATTGGAAACTAAAAATGTTCAAAACAAATCAAAATATTTCAAAAATTTTATCGTGTATAGAAAATGCTAATATAAACATTCATAGTGAACATTTCATGTATCTGTTTATTTGTTTTAGAGTTACACCAAAAACCAGAATTGATTTCGTCGAAAAATTTTTAAAATTCCCGTTTTCCTTAATTTTTCCCGGCGCTTTTAAAACTATATTGCAATTTTAAATTTTGACCATCTGAATGAACCAACTAGATTCACTTTCCCATCGATTGAGATACTGTTGAAGAAAATCGAAGCAGTTGTACTGCCCCAAATACGGTGATGACAGAAACAAAGAAAAAATTTAAAAAATTTAAAAAAAACATCATCTACACATCGCTCCGATCAGAATTTAAAAAACCCGTTTCGCCTTTATATTTTAGATTATTATATAAATTTATTTTTTTAGTGGCTTAGACGACACGGGGTGCCCGAGCACCCATAGCCCCCCTCCCCCCCTAAATCCGCGCCTGTAGTCCCCGATTGTTACCATCAGATACAAATATGACTGCGTAACGGGATATCACATATATCAATTTTGCACTCAACATAAATACTTGAATATTATTAGCTCCTTTTAAGCAGGCATTTTTGTTTTTATCATTAGATATTTAATGGGAAAATGATGAGTATATAAGCAACAACCTTTATATTTCAACCATAGCTACCACTTATACCAGTGTCATTTATTAATGATATTCAAAAATTGGAGTATATATAGCTTACTAACTTTGAAAATGTATTATTTAACACCTCGATTTGTTGTGTGTACGTAAGTACGTTTGATATTTAAGGCTGTTGAAAGCGAACCTTATTTAAGGGGTCGTATTTAGGCAATATTTTATATCCAATCGTGAGTTACGTACTTATATGTGACTGTGAATGTATAGTGACTCATCATTAGTGTGCGTGAGTTCCCCGAACGCTTTATGTAATCGAAGATAAACTATGGTTAAGATTCTTGGAAGTCAAAAACGTACATACGCTAAGTCACACGTCACTAAATTTTGTGATCAAAAAAGTTTCAACATTAAAGTCGCCAAAAGCCCGATTTTAATTTTGAAAATATAATATTTGAATTCCTTATTCTATTTTCTAGATTATGTAGGAAATTAATTTTTGATTTTTCGTTTTGTTTAATTAGTATAGTACCCAACGAATTATATATAATTGCATAATAATATATAATTATGTACCATAATATATCATATTATTTTTTAAATAATTTACCTTTACTTTAATGTTACAAATAAAATAAACGAAAATCCATTTTTGCATAACCCAGAAAAGAGAATAAAGAATTCAAATACGTTTTAAAAATTAAAATCGGACATTTGGTACTGGGTGAATTTTTCTTACGTTTATTGGTTTAAATGCACGAAAAAATTACCCGCTTTCAACAGCCTCTTGAGAATGCCACACCCGCATGTGTTGTCTCCGTCTTACAAACGCGTAACATGCCAAATTTACGCTAAAAAATTCACGTT
This sequence comes from Acyrthosiphon pisum, assembly GCF_005508785.2. Taxonomy (NCBI): domain Eukaryota; kingdom Metazoa; phylum Arthropoda; class Insecta; order Hemiptera; family Aphididae; genus Acyrthosiphon; species Acyrthosiphon pisum. The sequence continues at coordinate 84,831,622 of NC_042494.1, forward strand.
TTGTGCCGTTAGCTTAAAAATTAGAGTGAATCGAGCTATTATGAAACTTGATGGTAAGAAAATTATCTGTATTTCGTAGTTATTTATACGATTATTCAGTTTTTAAGTGAGATATGCGTGTATAATGTAAATTAAAAATGCTCATAACTCACTTAAAAACTGAATTTTATCATAAAAAAAACTTCCAACAAAACACAGATAATCTTCTTACCATCAAGTTTCATAATAGGTCGATTCACTCTAATTTTTAAGCTAACGGCATAAAACGTGAATTTCTGAACGTAAATTTGGCATGTTACATGTTTATAAGACGGAGACAACACATGCGGGTGTGGCGTCATCTTAATAGAGCGTACTTTCGTGAACATTCAACGAGAGGAAAATAGGTGGTAGTTTTCAAGCAGAAATATTTGGAGGGCTTGGGGGAAGGGCTAAGCCACAAAATAATCACATGTACATTTTTGCATCTTTGGTTTACCTACTAAGGTGATATCTATACTTAAAGAAAGTAAAATATTGTATTTTTAAATCAAATTGTTATATATTATGTTATTCAGTTAAAAAACAAATGTATACCTAACATTTTTCCTTTTGATTTTTTCTAAATGCACTTTTCCAAACATTTACCAAATAAAGAGGCTATGTATGACGATACATAGATTGGTATGTTCGTTTTTTTGCGGATACAATAAGCCACTTCAAGGAAATGTTTCAAATAACGTTTGTATACGGCAGTGGCGTAGCCAGGATTTTTTTTCGGGAGGTGCTGATCAACTTTTACACTTTTACACATTAAATACGTACTAGCACAAATGTAGATAGCTGCAAAGTGTTAATACATATTGTACATTTTTAAATATTTTAAATACAATTTAAGACTTTTTGAGCTATCATAGACCATTAAAATAATTTTTAACATTTCGGGGGGGGGGG
>NC_042494.1:84832682-84866781 GCF_005508785.2 Acyrthosiphon pisum
CTCAGCCCCTCCCCTGGATACGCCACTGGTATACGGTAGGTATAGCTGCCATCGAACGACACCGACCTATCTATACAATAAATGAAAGTCTTTATAGGTATCCGGTATAATACGTCTATTTCAATTAAAATTCATATCATATTATCGTACCTATACAGCGTGCGATCGTGTTGATTGATATAATTAGGTTGTGTTAAGTGTTGCATAACGATTTATATATTTTTCAATGTCATTGTCATTTCTTCGATCTCATTATTGTATTTTTATATCAAAGATTAAAATCAATATCATGTCAAAGATTGATTTTGCAACTTTAAACCAAAGTTTTTCCATCATATATCACTGCTCGCACCAGAAAAAGACACTTATAATTTATCACACATTATTGTATCAAAAAAAAACAATGGTAGAACAGCCCGGATCATTTCCACGGAAAAACCGTACCTACCTGTTGTTGGTGGGTCGGTGCACCATATTGATTATTTGAAAATTAACGTTGAGTCTTGGGAATAGTTATTTTTATTAGTACATAATTTATTCCTTACCGGTTTGTATCTGTGATTTGTGAATTGTGCGATATATAGTAGGTATACCTATAGAAGTCTCCTGTAGTATTATAGTACTATATACTACAGGAGACTTCTGTAATACTTCTATAGTTCTATATAAAGACTGAAATGTACACCAAATGGAGGTAATGGATGCTTTAAATATTAAAATAATATTTTTTTTTTCTATAATGCGATCACATAGGTTATAACTTTAGGTATATGCATTGTGTGCCGTTGTAGGTAGGTACCGATATTTACATATTCAATTCGATATCGAAAATGAGCGAAATTAATTGTCTCCTAATATCGTTATCGTTATGCGACACTGTAACACTGTATATTATAATGTTAGTGTTGTTATTTATATGATGTATTATTGTATTGAATGTATACAGCGGCTTCGCTTACCGTAAAGGCGTGGTGATTTATACTGGAACGAATTCTGAGGTCGATCTCGGGCACACCGACTGTATAATATTACAAATACATGGCCTCGTCGTATATATTGGATGCGTATCGAGGACCAGAGACAAACACAAAAACTAAATTACTGCACACATAATAATATAATAAATATGGCTCAAAGTGATTTCCCGTTTTATCGTATGAAACTAACACAGGAAAAACGCGGTGGACCACGCTGTATACCTATATATGAATGTTATTCAGATATACTGACCATGTGGATTTATAATGTCATATTATATAAACTATGATATATAGTAGGTACTAAGAAAACTGTGCCGACCGGAACTCTCTTTCAGAGTATCGTGTGGGCGGAGACAATAATATAAGCCTTTGTATTATAATATGTATATTATATATTGTGCGTCGGCCGTGAACGACAACAATAAAACTGTTTCCAAATGAAAATATTATGTTCACTCTAAATGAAGAGGTTGAAACAATATGAGGGGAAATATCCGCGGTAAAGTAAACCGTGATAGAAAATTTCATTTTCCTACATCATCGAAATATGTATATTGTATACATATTAGGATCTTATTGTATATGTCTTACGATGGTCTTTGTTTTTAATATTCCAGTGTTTCCGATCGCGAAGAATGACTTGAGCATAGAAATAGTAATTTGTAAGTGCGCGTCCAAGTCGGTTGGAAATTGCATCACCTTTAGAATAATATTATATATTTTTGGTGAGGTTTTTATTATGTTTACAACAATTACCGAAAAATATCGTCTACGGTCAGTTCATTTTATTTTATGATATCGAACATCCCAAAATTCTTTATCAAAATATTCAAAAACTTTAACCATTAGTTATTTTTATTATTAGTGACTTCCGTTTTTATTAAACAATAAGCCTTTTTATTTACTTATACAAACAATTTAACAACTTCTCATCAGAATTATTTATTGCTCTATTCAAATAAATAATTCATCTACACCATAGCACTGAGATTTCTCTCCACGAATTAATTTCAAACCCAAAACCCTACATAAGTACGGACTTGACATATTGTAAGACTTTTCACAACACATTTATTAATTTCTTAGACCGTAACATTTAAAACAAATTAAATAATAAGGTTGGTAGTAGGTACTTACTGTAATTTGTAAGTTGTAAAAAAAATATAATTTATTTGCCAACAATTTTTCTTTTTTATTATTCGTTAAAATTATTGACATCATAGGCGCAAATAGAGGGGAGGGGCTTTAGGGGCTAAGCCCCCCCAAAAATGTCCATAGCCCTCCCAAACATTTCCTACATTTTGTTTTAAGCTAATTCAATATTATCAAAGTAAGGCCCTATTAGCCCTATTAGCCCCCCCCCCAAATCTCAATTGCTATTTGCACCTATGATTGACTTTAAATTGTATAATTATCTATAATAATATATTAATATGTAAGAGATCAGCTCTAAGTACGAAAAGGGATTTTTTTAAATATATTTTGTATTAGAATTTGATGACAAGACCAACCAAGATTCCCACCTCATTTTCTAAATCACGAACCGTTAATCTACGGTAGGTAATTTCAATTTTTTTCACAAACTTTTGTTTCAACGTAATCGTTTTTGGGTGTCGATAGTCTTCTTGGCCATAATATGTTTGAAAATTAAATGTTTTTATTCATACTAAATAAAAAAATGTGTCATACCTATATAATAGTTTTACATGACTCGTACACCGTTTACCACTTATTAACTTAATAGATATATAATATATTATTTACTCTTAGCCTACCTAATTCACCAGTTACCATTTAACGTGTTATACTGTTATTTTTTATGTTTTTCTTACAAAATATATCATCCATGTTTAAGTATAAGCTTTCAAGCGTCAATAAGTGTTTCAAGACATAAATACAAAATAATTGCTATTTCCCCTTCGACAGTACAACACCAAAAATATATCACTCGACTTCACTCAGTGGCAACCCCAACCCCATGGCCCAAAGACCGATTGACCGGTCATACATATGCCGACAATACAATAGATACAGAGTAAGCCGAACACAATCGTTTTCCGGTTGCGATGTTAAATCGTCGGATAATAGTAGATATCTCGCATTTTAATAAATTAACGCGTGATTAATTGTTTGATAGCCTTAGCCACCATAAAATATGGTATATAAATTATAAATGCCCACATACCTATTATAAGCGTGCAGCGAGTATTCTGTTGACTATTTGACTATATTATTCTGCGAGTATTCATTTTTTAGGTAATGGATATTGGACTGCAACTGGACAAGCCGAGTTTAGGGTCATTTTAATAAAGATACCATGGTTTGTTTTACCCTTATTCTTACAAACAAAATTTGTGGTTGATAAATTGTTGATTAATAGAACATTCAAATGATTATATATTATTTTTGATTAAAAAAAAGAAATTAAGAAATATCCGAAAATTACCTTCTCAAAGTAGGTACAAAAAATATTAAGATTTTTAATTTTTACCATTGTAAACTATCTACCGTGAAAACGGCGTATGTAAAATATAGTATACACTATACATATTACACAATCAATTCAACCACGAATTTCCTTAGCAATACATCACTGACTGTATGTCTGTACACTATTTTTAGAAAAAAAGTTCGATAAGACATTGATGCAGATAATAGGTATACAATATATAGATACTCGTAATAATTTATAAATAAATGTATTCGACCGTATTTAGTGAATAATTGTTTATAGGCATAGAATAATATCTGATATATATACAACAACTAGATAGTCGTTTCCTTCTTGTCATTGAAGTCGGCCACCACTTACAAAGCAGGCAATGTTTACAAAATAATATTATCACAGTATATATGTATATAAATCAATGTAAAATAAATTTTTAACATTGCCTGCTTTATAAATGGCGGGCGATTTCAATAATGGTCACAACTGTAGTATAAAGACGGCTATCTAGTTTTTGTATACATATAATATATATCTATGCTTATAGGTATAAAAATTATAATATTTTGATATCTAATTTGAAATTTGTAATCAAATACGGAAATAAGTAAGATATTGTTGGTTTGGCCGGGGCCCTTCAATCGGTAAATATTGATCTGATATCAGGCATTCAGGCAAACAATATACATAGGTACAGCTAGGGCTAAATTCTGGGGGGCTAAGCTCCCTGCCTCCCCCATAGTTGGGCCAATGCTCCTATTCTTTTGGTAGTTACGCCACTTTATTGGGCTTTACCACATTCAGTTAAAGTGTTACATATTATTAAACTTAACATTCGATTTGGAAAAATATAAGTCATAAATTATATTTTCCTGGTATGGGAGCGTGACTAGCGATTAGTCGTAATTTGTAAGTTGTGTTATGCATTTCACTAGTATAGTTATATTTTAAATTTGAATATTAAAGAGTAGGTATACTTACTTACAATGATTGTCTTATGTGGACAGGTGGATATCAAACGTACGTATAATGGTAACAGTGGTTAGACAATGTTACCCCGCACAAATAGTGTCGGAATAGAATTCAAGTATAAATTTGAATAAGTACTTAATTACTTACATAGTTTATGACTACCCTTTCTATAATTCGATTGCGTAACTGGTAGTTATATGGGCAATAATATATTTTTTTTGTATAAGCCAAAGATTATTTTAGTCCGTTTTTTACTGTGGGAGAGGGTACGTACGGTTTGGAACACAATGGCAATGATTTGCCATTAAAAACCCGGGTCACCCATCAAGGGATTAGCTGATAACACCGGCTGATGCTTGACCTCGGAACACGTTAGTGCATCCAACCACCGGTCCACACCAGACCACAATAATTTTATATTTAAACGGAAAATAGTTTGCGTAATAAATTAGTCTCATCGCACCTACCCTTGTAAAGCACTGGGATGTCTGGATGAAGTCATACTATTGTTCTTCGTTGTTGGGCAGCTGCTGCTGTTGCCTGTTGGCTGTTCCTACTTCAAAATGCGTGCAGTAGTTTCCAGTATTATAACCTACCTTATTAATGTTTTTTATCATGGAGAATATAAGAATGGATATGTCACTAGAAATCAGAATATATAACGCGAAAATGAGCATTTTGATATTTTGATATTTCAAGGGGTCTTTTATCAATCACCTATATAAAAAAAATACAAATACAATATCAATAATAAAATCTCTTGCTGGAGTGACAGTATACTATATAAACTCAGTCTGCCTTTCATCCACATTCCTGACTGCGACACATTATTTTGTTCATATATAGGAATGGCCATCTATGGTTTTTTTAAATTTTTAGTAATTAAGTAACATGCGTCTCCGGCGAAATGAAAAATAAACCAGTAGCCAGTAGGTAGGTACCTAGAGAGTGCTCCACGACGAAATGTATCTCTATATCGTAATGATAGCGACACAATTGGTTGGATTGTGTGTAGTGTGCACCAAGTAGTTGACAGATCACATAATTGCTTACAATGGTCTGGATCATTGAAGTATATTATAAAACATTTTATGTAAATGCTCTAAACGGTAACACCGATGTTTATCAGTGTCGTTATTATTATGATATGTATATAATAACATTTAAGGCATATATCTAACAAGTTACGTTATACGAATGATTATCTTCAAAGAAAATAACAAAAAAATTGCCCGTAAAACGACCCTAAATGTGATCGTGCGATGAATATTTTAGCGTCTATATATATACACGTTAATAAATTATAGTAATTATTATAAACATAAATAAGCTTTACATTTTTATTAATTTATTATTAATGTTATTAATAATATTTTGGAGGGGTTAGGTCATTTTAATGAAATTCAAGAAATATTTTTCATATGGTATATTATATTTACACGCCTAAAGGCGCGTCTAGACGGAGCAGCTTTTGCCGCGTGGCATGAGCGTGAATACATAAATACATTTTCTGCGGCTTTTTTTGATGCCACGTGGGTTGTGCCGCTCGCCTATGCCGCGTGTGTGTGGACGTATTTTCGGCAAAGCCGCGCGGCATCATCAGTATTGTCTACTGGAAGATAATCGGGAAATAAATGCCGCACCGTGTGGACGCGTATTTGCCGCGCAGCAAAAGCTGCTCCGTCTGGACGTGCTTTTATATCTGATCAGTTTTTGTGGTCTTAATCACCTGTCTAAGCCCTTATTTATTTATACCTATAGTGTCGAATGTTAATTAGCATACTTCATTCTACGATTCAAATTGTTTTGTTAAAAATCAAAATGCATTGAACATTATATTCGACGGAAATCATAAATTATTACCTATTATTACTATCACGGCATTTTCATATTTGTCCAGCTAGCGATTTCAAAAAAATTACCGCTACAAGTAAATCACGAAGAAAATGCATTATTAAACTGCAGGCACTGATGCCACTTTAAATATAATTTATTGTATCACTGATAAAAGCTGTAATGGCGCAATGGACATGCATTTTTCGAGGTCGCGTATTAAATTACACACACGTTCCCCTCTTCATTTGACGGAATGTGTATAATATAATATAATATATTATAATATGGTGACTAATAAAAATATTGATCCTTCCGGAAATTTCTCAATTTCATCTCGAATGAATGTCACAACGTTGTTTGTTTTGTACTTAAATCATTTTTCGTCGTTTAGTAATTTATATTAATATTATCAACTCTAAACAATGATTATTAACATTTATATAATATTATGTTTTAATGTTTCTACACGGAAATAGTTGAACGAGTATTTCGTGAAAACGGAAGTCTCTCGTACCTACCTTAGGTTTGTTGTCTTCTTTCACAGAAATAAAAATTATTGTGGTCGTAGATCAATGACTGTTGAATTAACCGTTGTTTGTAAACCACAACATTCACCTGTCGTAGTAGTAGTGAACTATAATAGTAAATCACTAACAATAGTGAATAACCAACGCCGCTGCGGTGTTAATAATGATAAAAGTAATAACATTATAAATTATAATACCATACAGTATCACAGATTTATGTATTATAAGGTATTCATAAGGTACACGACCGGTCTACAGAACGTTTTCACCTAAAAACAATGTCACAAAGATAAATATAATGGATGGGGTAAAAAATAAAATTAATATTATTAAACGGATTTAGTTTATTAGGTTTCAAATACAAATATATATATATCAAAAATATGGTCTACACAATTTGATAGTTTAACTTTACAGTAAGTCATTAAGATCCCTGCAAACAATTACAAATATAAATAATAAAAAAAAAAAACACCAGTCATATTATATACTTGTAAAATGTCTTTTTTTCTTAAATTTTTTATTGTCTTGAATAAAACAGTATCTAATAGTCTTATATTGGCAGTCAATTTGGACTTAATTGACATAGCTGTGGTGTGTGCGTTTTTTTTCAACACACTCAGGAGTGTGTATACACCAAGTGGTCATCGTACAGTTAAATATCAATATGGAATGTTGAATAATTAATTTTGAGCGTACATGATAATTCGTCGAGATATGCACATCAATAATATTACTATATATATATATATATGTAGTACAAAAAGGCACTTATGGAATTTCATTGTTAACATACATATTTAAATAATATATAGCTAATAATAATAATAATATAAAATAAATGTAATATATTATAAGAACTTAAGAACTAGACAAAAAAAAAAGTCAGTATTAAAACTAAATCTAAAATAATAATTATTACAGCTAATTAGCATCACATATATGTTTCATGATTATCTTTATATAGTTCATAAATGACATTCACGAGGGCCCATTTTTTTTTTTTTTTTTACGTATTTACATATTTAATAAGAAAGAATAAGACAATTTTGTACAATGTTTGTGCGAAATTCGATAATTTACTTTTTTGTTGTTGTACAGGTAGATAAAAAAATTAATTTTTTATTACCTGAATATGTTTGATTGTGGAATGTTAATGAAAAAGTAATATTACTTAAAATTAATATAAATACATAAAACATGTGAACACATAGTTTGCTCAAAATGGAAGACTCGAAAAATGTTTCGATTATTGCAAAAAATACCAGTAATGTAACACTATAGTAACACTATTATGAAACTTTATGAAGTGGCACTACCACTGCAGTGGGTAGTGACAATGATGAATCTTAACATAATTTATAGTATTTAGATGAATACATATTGTACCTAATAAAGAGTAAACAGTTAAGTTTTAAGTAATCTGCAGAGATGAATTATTAACAAGTAAATATTGTTAATGGCCAATCATTATTTTCAGGAGGATTAAGTAGCATGAAACCACAGGTTGTCAATGCTCTAAATATTATGTTAACATTAGGTGTCTTAAAGAATGCAACCAAATATCACATTCGCAACACATGCCTGTAGCATGCTTAAACACCACAGAAGTTATATTGTACGTTATGTAGAAGAAAAAAAATGAGACCAACAATAATATAACTTGTTATAAAAATAATGATATAAAAGAAAATATTGTGAAAATTGTCAATCATACTTTAAAAACCAAGAAGGTTATTCATGAACACAACAATTTTTTAACCGCACAACCCCTGTGTTCTCCGATAAAGGTGATCGGACATTAATTTTAAAAATATCATGAATAGATAGCGAAATGCTTCTATATGGGGTGATAAAAATTATATTGAAAAAATAAAACAAATTGTCTAAAATTATTGCTTATCCATTCTTTGATTACCCTAAGCTAACAATGTTTTGTTTAATTTAGTTTTTAAATACATATTTGAAGTTGAATCAAGTCATATTTATACGCTCTGCTTACCGTCCAACCGCTTGGCTAAGTCTGATACAAGCTCCTTGAAAATTAAGGGGTCAATGTTCTTTCCCAACTGGTACAATACAAACCAATCACCGATCTGGCACTTCTTGGTAATGGTTTCAACTTCGTCCTGAGGAGCCAAACGAGATCTTGCTCTCAACAACAACAAACGGAATTTGGGCATCACTACAACGGCTGTGCGGTACACCAAGTTGAGACCACTGAGTACGGCAATGAACAAGAACCAGAACCACAGGAACACATAGATTTTTTCGTTGACAATGTTGAGTGGCAACACACAAAGACCGTCTAACTTCTGGATGGATCCAGATGGACCATACTTGTGGAATGTACATTTTGTAACTTTAGGGAACACCCGAGCCATGGGATCTTCACGTTCTTCAGGCTCCATTTCAGTGAATCGCAGCACATCTGAGCCGTACGTACTGAACTCACCTTCGAGGAAGTAGTCCATGAAGAATATCTGAGCGATGACGTTGACAAAGTTGAGGAACTCGCACAGGAAGAAGCGTATGGCGTAAAAGTTCTGCGTGTGCAGATTGGTGGCAAAGTAGTCGATCAGCAGCTTCTTGCGGTCGTTCTTGCATTCCTCGCTGATGATCGGGCAGTTGAGATCGAGCACAAGCATCTTGATGCGGCCACCCTCCCACGTCTTCCACATGTACCTGGGCAGGTAGAAGAACATTGCTTGGAAGAAGAGAACGAAGCACACCCACTGGTAGTACTTGTGGTACTTGACCTCGTCCTCGCCGTCCACGTGGGACGCGACGCCCGGCTGGACCACGTCTTTGCCGATGCGGCCACCGAGGCGGTTTGGTATGGTGAACGTCGAGTATATCCAACAGTACGTGTCCATGATGTTGAGCGGCACATCGTCGACGATGCAATCGATCGGGTCACCGATGTACTGGCGGGACGTGACAAGCAATGAGAACGACACCAGGATGATAACTGTCACCTTGTAGTGCAACCGGAATATGTTGTTGTCGATGCACACGCTGTCGATTTTCAGCAGCCCCTTGACGGAGCCGAACACGTCGAACATGGCGGCGGCGGGAGCTCAAACGCGGGTTATACTCACTAGACGGGAAACACACCGCCGGAAATCGGAAACTCGTCGTCGACGGCTGCGGCGGCGGCGGTCGTCGGGACGAAGAAACGAGGAGAAAACGTTTTCAACCCGATCTCACGTGCGTGACGGGGCGCGCGTCATTTGTATAGAGACGCTATTAGATCGGCCGCGAAGTGTGTGTCGTGTGTGCACGTCGATTGTCGGCGCGCGCGCGAGCACAAATGCATACGACGAGGACAATAATATTTGAACCGTTTCCAAAAGAGGGCGAAAAAAAAACTCGATAAACCGAACACGATCACATGGATGTACACACGAACGTCGGACGAGCTCGGCCGTTTCTCGTGGAATGATTCGCGGCGGCGGGCGGCGGCCTGCGCGTACTGCGTGCGGTGGGGTGACGGCTGATTGTGCGTGCGCGTGCGCGTGAACGTTGACGGCACGGCGTTGCGTCCGTGTGTGCAACTGTGACGGTTGCCGTGGCGGGTGGGGTGGGGTGGAGGGTGGTGTCGGGTCAATGGAGTCGGCCGGCGCATGCGCGAAACGCCGCTTCGACGGGCCTGCCTGCCGCCGGCTGGTCGCTACTACCCGTACGCGAACGGGTCTCTCTGGCCGCCACTCTCTTTTGTTAACGACGCGTCGTCGTCATCGGCGACAATACACCGAAGGGAAAACCGGTTGTGGTGTTCAGCTCTCTCACTCTTTCCAATGGCGGCCGGGCCGGACGACCGATCGGCACAACATTCCACGCTCGGCGTGTCGTCTCCGCACCGCCGCCGACCGACTCGGATGGCTGTGCGGCAGACGGTCGGCCGGCCAGCTAGCCAGCCACCGGTTCGCGAGCGCTAGCGTCGTCGGCGGCGGGACGGCTTCTACACTACCCGGGCGCGGTGCACACCGACGACGCCGCCGCGGGTTCCCAATTTGTGCCGCTGCGACGATCCTCGTTCAAAAATACGTTTCGCATCGACGCCCATTTCTCCGAGTATCGTACCCGGGTACTCTATGGTTGAAACGAATCGGTTCAAAAAACGTAGTCGCAGCGGATCGTTGTATTCGGCATTGCAGCCGATATTAACGCCTAAAGTTGGCGCTCTTCGTATCATTAAAACATCGTAAACGTATCATTTAGCGTAAACCCGTTCATTTTCATCGTTGACGAGTGTTTCGCGTAAGCCACATTACTCCATTAGCCCATTATTATAATCACGCGCGACCCAATCATCATTATAATCCATCATACTCACCATATACATAGATACTCGCCACTCGGGTGCATGTGAAATATCGCTCGTTAATTGGATTGAGCATATATTATAATATTATATATTGCATTTTTTCGTCATGACCAATCCAGTATGCCACCTACGACTATTATAGCACCATATTGGTACACGAAACGTGACGGATCAATTAGGTGCTATATATAAATTATAATTATACCCCTAAACGACGAATAATCGATCTATCGTAACTACGACTGAACGTTCCACGTGTACCTATTTACTGTACGCGATCAATCTAGATCACAGACCGTCGTGTAAACATTTAGGCGATCACACAGAAATGTATGTTGTGTGGTATCATTGAACGACACTAGGAATACGTACAATTAATCGATTTTAAAGTACACAATATAATATAATATGATATTATGATTTAAGTGGGTTACCTACCAAGAGATTAAGAGGAATATACATACTAATAATTAATATTTATAATACCGTCCGAAAAATATTGCTGCGTCTACCTATATAAAGATACAAACATAACTCGACGTCGGTAATACGCACGTCTGAGCAGGAGTTTTACCGGTGCTTAATCGATAATTAAATTAAATTAAATTAAACAAATAGTATACAGTGTTTTTCGATTAGATACGTTTAGTATAAGTTGTGACTTGTAACTCATAAAATAATCGAAACATTATTAATTTATCGAAACGATGGTTAAATCAACGAGACAACGTATACTATATTTTCAAGCATACACTTACCATGAACCCACGAACGTTTTTTGCTTTTATTTAAATTTTTTTAATTTTAAATATGAAATAATAAGTTTCTTTTAACATTTTTTATTTCCTAAAAATCGTACAACAAAAAATTATTTTTTTATACTGTTTAGTGTTTACGTTAACAACGCTTGAACATTTTTTTGTCTTCGATATCTAATTTCAAAAACCTTGGTCACCGTATGTGCCTCACCCTCACTGCAACCGCCAACCGGTCGACGTTCACTATGTTGTTATACTTATAGGTATCTAAACTTTTATAGTATATTATGTACACACACAGTATAGAAATATAAAAATACTATAAACCCGTCAAAACTGCTGCATTGCATTGTATATACTATGACGTGTAGGTCATCATATAATATACATAATAATATTATATTATGACGTTAAACAATGACCGATCCTATTGATTCGTTCGATTTTCTTGGGCGCACGTCGTGTTTATGGCGAAAAAAATTAATAATAATAAATTTATAGGTAATCATGAACAAATATTGGTAAGTACATCAGTGACTGTACAGTGTACAGTGTACACCCTAATGAGTAATGACCTCGTACATAAATGACGTATAATGATAGTAACTTGGTTATTAAGATTGAATCATTTTGCGTCGATCCTCCGGCTGAAGTAAAAACTGCACGCTACCTCTACAATAACAGCTAGATGCCTAGATGACACATATTCGTACATTTCAGTACTTAAGCCTTATGCCCATATATACCTACCTGCAACGGTAAAAAGCAGATATAATAACTTACGATACGAACGACGTACAGAGATTTATTCGTTCACCTTCACGAAAGAAAACGTTTCAAGAAATAAAAATCGTTCGATCATAATATACATCGTAAATATATTTATATTATATTAGTCATAGCGTTGTATAAAATCTATTGGTCTCGACTTTACCTATGTATAAAATATGCGACACGTATATTTGCAGTACCTGCCCAGAAGCCGGTCCTGCAGTCGAGACGAGGCGTGCTTCAATAAACCCGATTGTATAATCATATGCATAAGTACGTACGTATAAGTTACGAAATTCGTACTCGTTTCGTATCATGGAGTATATTATTTATAATTATATCCGATCGAACACGAATCGTCGCGTGTTGGCCGGAGGAAATGGTGTCGGTCAAACTCAAGGTGAGAAATGTTTCGAACGATATTATAAATATAATAATGTTATATATAGACAAATTTCTCACCGGCAATGTTGTACTTATATTACAATACGATGTTTTATCCACTCGACGAATAATTGTTACGACTTACAATATAGCATAGTAATATTACATAATCGTACCTATGAATTATGATATAATAAATAGAATAATATATTAATATCCCACCGGTTGTCCACAGGTGGATTCCCTCGGGAATGGAGGAACTTCGGATTCCCAATGAAATTTTTTTCCGTCCCCGGGGGAACAAACGATATTATGTTTAGCGATTAAAACATTGTATGTACAGCTGATATATTGTTGGTATACCGAGAAATTTCTTCCGAACTAGGCGGTTCGGACGGAGAAAAAAAAACTATTGTCGAAGACAATATAAGAGCACCGAGTGTCCGAGACCTTAGATGATTTTAGAGGCGATAGGGAAAAAAAGACGATTTTATAATACGTGCGTTTATTATATTGTCAAACTCAAACGGTCAAGCAAAAAAAAAAACGGTCACATTCCCTCTTTTCTATTGGTTTACATATTACATATATACACAACCGATCTCGTTTGTTTTGTTGTCTATCGACAAAAACGCATCTCGATCGTCGGTCAAAAGTAATACACCATAATACCATTGGTTATTATATTATATGGTATGTGGTATGTATATATAGGTATGTCTTATGTAGGATACTTTACTATACTACGAATGTGCATCATCGCTGGCGCCCAATATAGTTTCAAAACGGTCCGTTTTCGAACGACGTCTGCAGTGCACTATTTTTATTTATCTCTGTATTTATTGGTGGTTGGTATGAACTCGACCGTTACTAAACCATCCGTAGTAGACGCTACCCTGCTATTACTCATTTACCCTCAAAATATTATTGTTCTCCGACAAAAAATGCACGATATCATGTTAATATATAAGGGCCGAAGCCATTTCCTTCAAAAATGAAATATAATATACTCCTCCATTATCAAAATAAGAAATAATTTGTATCATGATTTCTACGTAATACCATAAATACAAGTATTTATAATCAATGGTATTACAAATAAAATAAATAGTTTTAATTTTTGGCGGAAAATCGTCCCTCCCAATGTAAGCAATTTAGTCGTTGGGTTGTTTTGAGGATAATAATTTATGAAAAAATATTATTTTCAAAATCAGAACGTCTAGTTATTGTAATGAGAGATCAGAAATATTTTCCTAATTCCTATAATGATCTAACATATAGGGTATCTGGGTATAGGTATATTTGATTTTTTAGTTGAAATAATTTAGAGAGTAAATGTAAATTATTGTGTATAGATAAAACAAAGCAATAATCTACTAAAAATACTTCAGCGAATTTATGTTTTGTTCACATTATTTCAATAACAGACTAAAGTAAAAAATGGAATATTTCGAAATATTAAAAATGATCATCTTTAATAACTGAATGAATACAAAAATAGGCGCAAATAGTGTATGACATTTGGGAGGGGGGGGGGGTTCTAAATCTCAGGTCTATATCGGATACTCTTATAGTTATGATGATTTTACGTTATACCATGTTGAAGACATTAGTTTTTTTTTGGAGGGGGGGCCAGCCCTCCCTTATTTGCGCATATGAATACAAATAAAATATTTTTATAATAAGTACCTATACGTAATATACATCGTACATTAATAAAACTGATAAGAAATGTACAAAGTAAATATTTGAAAAAAAAATTCATGTTGAGAAATTGAGAAACTAACAACTGCAGATTTTCGAATATGGCGTGTGGAGGGAGGAGCCTGGTCGTATCACCTGCAGCGTAAATACGTGATTTATTAATATAATATATAATATGTATATACCTTCTGTAGTCCACTGTGGACATAATATTGAGTTCGGCGCCACTGAAATGCAGCTGCAAGGTGTGGGGCTGTTTCGGAGAAACGGAAATCGCGAATCCTTATAATACAATACATCAGAAACCTGCGTATTATCAGTCTGACAGAGAAATAAGTTATTTTTTCATTTAAAAGATACTCTTCTAACTCTACTTAAATATAATATATCTGCAAGAACGTACTATACACATACTCACCAGCAGACTTGCAGTATATTATAATATGTGTATAGTGCATTGTGTATACTGCGCGCGCATTCGGCCGCCCTCGTTCGAAATAATATGAATAAAAACGTCTCGTCGTCGTCTTATTATATAATAATATCTCCTAAACGGTCATTAAATTCGTGCGTGGGAAATTTCACTGGTCGTGATTGTAGTACGTTTGTAGCAGGTATATAATATAATATACCTGTAGTATATTATGTTATAATATTATACTCTCGTGGTATCGGGAGTAGGTTTTCTCACAAATCATCCGGGGTTGGTTGTGTGGTGACGTCGGCCAAGTGCGATTGTTTTCTCAGCGTTTTAAAAAATATACACACATATTTAAACTCTTGCCATCTATACATAATAGTTAATACCGTATGTATATTATATATTATGTATATGTGTGTGTGTGTGTTTCCTTGTCGATTGCCCAAAGAAAATTACGGATAAGGTTAGGCGTGTATTATATATAAGTGTGTTCAACTGTGTTATGTACTTGTGTGTACCGCAGAGCTCGCATAATCGTTTATACGCGTCGCCGCCGCCGCAGACGACAATAATAATAATAATGTAATATACGGTTCAATATTCATAACCCGGTCCGATCGCGTCGTCCTGCAGTTATGCGGTAAAAAAAGATAAAATAATCATATTATATTACACTGTGCGTGTTTTATATGCCGCGGTCGAAATGAAATTTAAAATAAATATAATGTCAAACAAACGAGATGTGGTTGAATGTACAGCACTTCACACAGAAGTGTTTTTAACAATAAGGGAGGATTTTAGATTTGTTCGGATAAGACATTTATTGTGCAGCGCAGATGACCTTCGAAAAGGTTTCCTCTCAATAACAACATATATACAATGCGTGGAGCCAGGGCCGTCCTTAGAATTGGGCGAAGCCCAGGGCGAAAACCAATTTTCAAACCAATTTGAACACTTTTTTCAAACACAAGGCCTTCAAATGTAAGCAAAAAGCGTGAGGCCAAGGGCCTGGGCCCTGCTTTCCCCCCCTAGGACGGCTCTACATGGAGAAGTATACTGGATAGTCCTTATATTGAGATGTATACGGTACACATATAAATTAATTGCGAATTTGCGCCGACGAGGAATACGGACACACTCCATGCGTGTATATGCGGACGCTATTCACTCCAATATAGTTCGACTTTAAATCAAATTTGTAACATTCAAAAATCAGTTAACTGTTAAGGCATGGACAAGAATAGCGTTACGAATAGCGTTACTTGTTATACGTGTATGATACGTATGGTGTAACCCGAAAAGTCCAAGTGGGACCGAGATCGCTGTTTACAACTCTCATCTCCATATTTTAGGGCATGGGCAATACATGTCATATTTTTTTTATTTAAAACAAGACAGTGAAAATGTATTGTGAAAACGTTGTAGATTATTTGATTTTTTTCGGCATAGTTGTTGTTAACTTCTAAGTTATTTTATGTTAGACAATATGATTGAAACTTTAAATGTATATACTATTCTACCAAAAATAAGGAGCGTGCCTACCTACGTTGCATACGTACATCGGCCATCGATGCAATCGATCAGAATAACTGATTTGGCCTGATATTAGATGGTTTGGCAGGACTCCAGTCACCAGATTTTAGTTCCATATATATTCCAAAATATTATAAACTGGCCGTATGATTGTGTCTTTTAAATTATAATTTTGCTATAGAGTGTGATATCTTGGTTTATTATTGGATTAGGAGATGATGCAGAATATTTAATTAGATATTTCCGATTTCAATGTATTTGAATTAAAAAAATGTTTGAGTTTCAGAAATTTAAATGTCTTATACACCTATCTTACTTTGTAGAAAATACGGACACGTTCGCTCTATTTTACATACGGACCGATGATATCTCGGCGATGACGCGTATACGTAATATAAATTACCTATGTCATCATGATGTCGTAATATGCCTTGAAAACAGTAGTGAGCTATTCATTTAAGTTCGATAACACTTATTAATGTGCGTTGCACAAACTATAATGGCTAATATACTGTAGTATACTATAATTAGTGTTTAATACTATAACATATACAATGATGTTGGTCTGACTGTAATTAATAAACTTAAAAACTACTGGACTGTTTTCAATAAAAGATATATCAATAGATTCCTCGTGACTTGGAGGGTGTTTATAGCTTATTTTTCAACCTATATAGGGAACTAAAATAAAGTTTTTTTATTGTTTTTGCCATTAGTCGCATTATTATTATATTGCTGTAGTTATTATAATAAATTAGTAAAATTAATATACCATATACATTTTTGTACTAATATATTAATTATAAAAAAAAACAAATCTTTGGCACGAGCAACGCCAGGTGGGACAGCTATAGTATTATATATTATAGTATATGGCTTACCACAATGACAATCTTAACAACATTTCCAAGTTATAGACAGCTGCCGATGACGTAGGAAGGAAAACAAAATAAATAATACAACAAACGGCAGTTGTTGTTTTATAATTTCTATATTATATATCACAATATACGACTATCTTGCGTGAAAAAATACGATGAATACGCCGGAATGTTATTTATTATAAATTATAATATTATATACCTATGTGAAGCCGATTCATATATTTAATGTAAAATAAGACGTAGATACAGTGGTGAGACGAACCCATTGTTTCGTCGGTACCTACTTACTGAAAACGTTTACGCCGATAATTTAATATTTTAATACATAGAAGAAACCCAACAGGAAAAGTAGAATAATATAATATATAATATGTAAAAAAAAAACTATTTTTTGTATATACAATCGCTTTTGTCCCTGTAAATGAATTTTTCTGCAGTGTAATACCTACGTGGATTAAACAAATTATCACTTACCTATTTGTATAGTTTAAATCTAAAATTATTTATATATTATATCCATATACGACTATATAGACTATATATTTCCGCTCAACGAAAAATAAAAATCATTTTCGTTTTAACGCGTCTTTTTATTTTATTTTGATGGTGCTACATAATATACAGATATACCTATACCATCGAAAGACAAACGCACGGTGAGACGTATATGAACCACTGT
This sequence comes from Acyrthosiphon pisum, assembly GCF_005508785.2. NCBI lineage: Eukaryota > Metazoa > Arthropoda > Insecta > Hemiptera > Aphididae > Acyrthosiphon > Acyrthosiphon pisum. The sequence continues at coordinate 84,850,908 of NC_042494.1, forward strand.
AGTCTGTGTCATGTATGTATATACATACTATACATCATTGTATATATATCGACTAAGTATATGTTTGTTTAAGTATTTTTATGTGCTCTTGTCCACCCTATACAGGTTTATAGTTGTATTGTATTTATTGTATACATACAAAATGTATAACTAAACTCTGAAGAATATAGCTGTAGTATATTTGTACTGTATAATATGTATATATATATATATATAATATGTACTATGTAGGATCCATGTACTGCTATAGCTACTCAAGGCAGACTTCAAGGCAGTCCAGCGTACGTTTTTGGGGTTTTCCAGTTAGTTACTCTGTTACTCAAAATTTCTTGCCCATCATCTCCGGCAGTTTATGTTAATTCAAGACCTATCCTTTGGCTGAACGAAGTCCCAATGCGGAATTAAATTTGTGGAAATCTGTTGAATGGCAATATTGAATCATTGACAAGTGCACTTGTCTTACTATACTCTGCAGCTTTAAGGTACCTAACTTCTACTCGAACCACTGCTTCTTTTTACGTCCCTCATGCTTATAGCAATGAATCCCTTACAATAAATATTATAAGTTTGTTATAAATTTGTATCTTATAACAGTTAGAAATTATTTAGCTAAGAAGCCACTAAGACGATAAATATCTTACGCCAATATGCATGGACACATTTTAAATTTAAATTCTTAAACTTAATTCTTCTTTTTTCTTTCTTCTCTTTTTTTTTAGTTAGGGAATAGGTACTATTATTTACATTATAATAATTTAAATTACCATAGTTAACTTCGCACTATAATATTGTTTACATACAGACCGTTTACAATTGTTAATAATTTAAATATTTATGCATTATATTAAGCATGTTCGTATATAAACAAATGCAATTACAAATTGTACATAATATTATATAACACATAATCACATAATACCAATGTAAAAATGACCCAGTCCATGAAAAATAAAAATAAATAAATATGTAAATATGTAAATATATATATATATTGACATATGTAGGTATATTATATTATTAAGATTTACCGTGGAGGTGAAATTATATTGATTTAAAATTTAAACGCGTAAATAAAATGGCGTGCGTGGTAACGTATATCAGTGTACTACCTATATACAAACGAATTGAGTACCTATACTACCTGGGTACTAAACGAGATACACGACGTACAAATACGACGACACGTGTGAAAAAAGCAAGTATTTGCGAATGGGTTTTTAATATTTTATGAGAAACGTGTTTTGTGCGCAAATTTTCCAAACAAGGGCGCCTTCAAACTCACAAATCGTTTGGCCGTATCATAATATATCACGTTCGTATTTACAGGTACGATGAATAGGTACGTCGTTATGCACTTATATGCGCCTCAATGCACATCTCAGACTTGTATTATTATTTTAGCGTTTCACTGTCCGAAACCGGACGAGAACAATAAATAATTATTTGCTTCACACACACGTTTGCATATTATAATGTACCTATATATTTCGGGCAAATGTATTCAATAATGTTATTATTTTTATACCTAATGTTATTACTTTTCTTCTTTTTATTATTTTTTATCGACAACGTACCTACACAAAGGTCGTTTGAAACCAATTAGAATCGTGTACGCAACGTCGTATGCGCATTACCGAGAAAATAAAATATACTATAGATATGTATTATGTATATTGTATAAACAACAGCAGCTCACTCAGCAATTTCTATACCTGATGATTGATAGTATAAAAAAGTATTAATAGTATTAATATCACATAGATAATGATAATTATAAAATGTATGTATAATAATATGTGAATACTGAAAAGTTAACACACATGACAGAATACTTGTGAATCCCTAAATAATATATTAAGTGCTTAATTTTTAGATTTATATTTAGATCATAATAATATATAAGACAAACAATAATCCCTAGATAGCTTATAAATATTGCTTTACAAACGAAACAAAAAAAAAACATGGTTGAATCTGAATATTGTATTTTGTTTATTTTATCCACGCAAAATGTTTGGTTTACATTAAGAAAAGTTTTATATTTTTTTTAACGGATTCAATAACATACAAAAATCAGTTATTTAGCACACGTTGGCATGGAAATACACATATTTTAATAGACGTGGTTAACTCATCACATTCGCCACTGAATTGACTCTATAATAAACTCCTCTAATATAATAATAAGTAAAAAGACATGACGTTTACCTAACTGTTATATTTTCATTTCAACAATAATCCAGTTCAACTGTCGTTTGCAGATATCGTCGACGAATAATAAATTCGTATAATATAAATATTTCGTAATGCGAATTGATGTGTGTATTGGTGCGCTCACTGTTCGCGATCTGTTAATATAATTTTTTTAAATAAACAACAACAAACCGGTTCAAAAACCGTATGCATGAAATGCTCGAATTCAATGGGTTGGTTATTCGTTATTCTACACTTCGCGGGTTTATGGCCAAGATATACTACTAAAATAATATTATATTATTCAAGAATCGCAATCATTCAGAGCGCCGCGGGATACATTTTTATGCCGGATAGAATATAACCAAACTGCAAGTTTTAAAATTTCGTCAAGTACTACTAATTATTAAAATTACAGGTATGCAATGTATGTGAAACGGAAAAAATGAGCGTACAAAATCGCTTTGTAATTTGTTTTTCCAAAAAAACTATTTTTCCAATAATTCCTTCAGTCAATTACTCATATATTATACACTTTAAAATGTAAAAGTAAAGATCTAAAATTCGAGCTGATCGTTATGCAAGTCACCTAACAAACTCATGTTCTGAAGATTTTCTGCAGCTTGTCATCGGCATTTTTTTTCCATAATGATAAAACGACTTTGCAGTGCGTCAAAAATCTTAAACAGACTATATTATTATGCGTACCCATATTATAATTACTGAACGCATATTACATGCAATTTATAGAAAGACGTCATAGCGTGTATGATCGTTGATATAAGTATATACAATGAATAAACAAGAACGTAATTTCATAATTTTGTGTGAAATGCAATTTACCTCTCAGGTTTAAAAAACAGTCAAGTAGATAACCGCTATGATATATTGTAGGTATCTAGTGTGTACCTATAGTAGCTCATCATTGAGCATATAAAGGTACTGTAATGTGGATGTGTTAAATTTGAATACGTAATGATAAATCATTTTATACGATGAAAAACGATTCTGAGCCTTGACGCCTTGATGCCGCAGTAACGTATTTTCAAATTGTTTGAGGGGGGGGGGAGTCTAAAAAATAAGTAAATAAGTGGATAATATTATAAAATACATATGAGTAGAGTTCGGAACTATAATTGTTGCTCAGAAATATACACTATTAAATATATGCAGCAACATTTTTATATTACTTTCGAAAAATGCATAGTAAATATATTTTAATTTTGGAAATAAAAAACTCAAAAATAAGTATACGTAGGTATATAAACTGTAATAAAAATAATTTATACATATACTGGTTTACTAATTCAAATAAAATATAATGATTAATTTGGATATTATTGCATGTTTTAGGCATTTTGAAACTATATCGTGAGATAAAACAACTTAATTTTTACAAATACTGGAATATCTACTGGGTTAAGGAATAAGGAATAATGTGATAATAATAACACGTAGGTATCTACTGATTTTCATTTTTTCTTACAAACTAGTATCTAGATGACAATTAGTTTTGTCACAAAGAGAATCTTAAAATCTTATTTACCTACCTTCCATACACGTAAATAGAGGGGGATTTGACAGCCGTGAACCAATCAATTCGCCATCAATTTGAAGAGCCCTCCCAAATATTTAAAACAATTTTTAAGCTTATTCAATATTATATTAGTAGGGCTTCAGCCTCTCCAAATGTTAAATGCTTTTTGTGCCTATGTTACTTACCCAAATAAATCATCAAAATGCATGTTAACAAAAAGTGTTTATAAAATTCCACAGCAAATCTGTAAAATATGTAGAACTTTCGAGGGATGAAATATGCAAATTGAAAATGCATGCATTTAATGCAATAATGCATTATACATAGTTACCTATATAGTGTCTACGGTTTTATACCCCGCAAATGACGTTATTGTATCTAAACGAGTGACTATAATATTATGTTACTGTATTATAATATATTATGGACAACAGCATCAAGTCAATTGTCGATGTATAAAAATATATACTAGTAGGTACCTACCTATAGTACCTGGTATACTAGTATACCACGGTTATAAATCGTTCGATCTGATATCAATCCCGCGTTTTGCGTTATTTCACCCAGGATTATAAATTATAATATGTAATAATAATAATAGTCATAAATCGTACAGTACAATATTGTGGTTTATAAATTATATAGTATAGGTATATATCGCTTAAGAAAAAAATTACCAGCAGGTCTCTCTTTTAGATGTACCATGTATATGTACGTACTATACATTTAACTGATATGGAGAAAATATGTTTTACGATAAAAAGGTCGTATACATAAAAAAAAATAAGCACGTAGATGCAATGCGATTATCGTATCGAGACGGAGATTTGGTAAAAAGTAAAACGTCCGCTGGGCGCACCAAAACGAGTTATGTATAAATAATTTTCACCGCAATAGAAAAACGAGAACCAATCCGACGCCGACCCCCTGCAACATAATATAATATACGAAGACAAATTTAATATTCGTATTCTACAGACTACAGTTAATATTACCTGAAAATAAAATGCCTGAAACAGCTATATTAACATAATATAATAATCTGAGATTCAATCTACGGTGTAAAATATGCGTGATCTGAGTACCTGACATAATATAATATTATCTTTATGTAGTATAATACCATGACGCCATACATCGTCGTTTCAAAGGTCTAGCCAGACCCCGAGTTACATAAAATAATATTATATAATATTGGTATATTGTATAGGTATTATACTATAAGTAGGACTCCAAGCCAAAGGTGTCATTTCAGAATTTTCTGCAGAATGTAAAAAAAAATTGCCAATGTGCAACTAAATAATAACTAATAAGATAAAAAAATTATTACTAAACATAACAAAATGTTAGTAATTTATCGTTTCTTCTTTAATACAACTGAAAACTAATAGGAACATATCATACATAATGCAAAAGACAATTCATATTTTTTCAAGGAAATTCAGAATATATAAATATATAATGGGTATATCTTATATGTAGTTAATATTAAAATGTAGAGTACTTATAGGTAAGTTGTAATGTTTAATAAAATATAACATTATCTATTGATTTAGCCCAAAATAATTTAAACTATAAATTGATCACGTTTTTCATTAAAAATATCTAAAACTATCAAAATGATATTATTTGTGTTAAAAGGTCAATAATTTTCAATGGAAAATCTGTAAAATATAAATAGCATATAATATAATATTTATGTATATACGAGTATGGCAGTATAGCACACCTTTGCATCCCGAAAATTACGCTTCCGGCTACTGCCCCAGGTGTTGGTGACTATCAACTATAATATAGTCTTCTGATCAGGCGGGCTAAAGTTTTTAACTATTCCATATTACAATAATTTTCAATAATATTATTACAACCGGCCACCTGCAGGGTATATACGAAGTATAAGTACGTTTTCCGATATGTACCTACTGCATGCGAGTATACATCATGTTTATACCTATATATATATAATATATAGTACAATCGGGTAACTATTATTCTATAAGACCGGCTACCGGCAGCTAGAAAAATAAAATCAAATATACTTTTTAAATTCCAATAGCCCCATACTGATAATATAACATCATAGAGATGGAATATTAAAATAATAAATATTTATTGATTTTAAAAATCATCTATAGTCTGTACAGATTGTACACAGATTCTTCACCTTCGCGCACATAACAGCCGAATGTATCAAACATCTACGTCCTATATAGTTAGACTAAAAGGGGTAAGCTACCGAAGAAATAAAGCAAATTTAAAATAAGACACCCAAAGTGGCAAAAGCCACACACCAGGACCAGGAGAGTGTTGATGAATGGCTAAATGTCTGTCAATAAAAAAAGTGTCTTATAAATCATAATAAATTAATATCGTAGGTATTGGTTTGAGGTTATTGTAATTACATCATGATCATGTTCATATTGGTTATGGACATTTTTAGATGGATTACATGAAACATGGTGTTACATAATATTAATTGTCTATACTACTACACGACAAAAGACGGACAATTTGTTTTAAGAAAAATGTATAGGTAAGAACCTTCCAACGTTTGCGAATCTATTATATGATATTATATTGATATACCTGTTTGAAAACATTCGATGTCTATGTATAAGGGCCGGAGGTTTAATGATTCTAGAGCCCCCCTCACAAAAGATGTAAGTTCTATATAGTGACTAAATGTGGCGGTGAACTCTAGTGGATATTTTATTGTAAAAATATTATATATTATTATGTACTATTTTCACGATCACGGCCGGCTGTGCGCAGCTACCGTTAGTGGTGGTCGTCGGATTTTTATGTTTTTATATCCACACCGCAGGCCGGTAGGAGATAACGAGTTTCGTAATGGTATGTATAATGTACGGAGTCAACTTCTTCTTCTCCTCCTCCTCCTCATCATCATTCGCTTCTTCTCCTTCTCCTCTAGCTCCACGACTAGACCTATACGTTGTTATTAACGTCGTTGCTTAATAATACGTACGGTGGCAGCAGCAGCAGCAGCTGTGTAGTATGGCTCACGAGACGGCTAGAAAATCCAGCGGTGGTTATTACCACTACTACCGAGTTACACCGTTCGGTGGGCGGGGTGTTGAGGTCTTTCTCCGCAGTCGGTTCTCTCCCCGTCCCGCCACCAACCATTCCGTGGCAGAGAATGCAACCTGAGCGCGAGCTCCGACGGACCGTTTTTGAACGAACGAGTGTGCATACGTCATGTCGCCAACACTCGCACGTCTGCAACGCTGTATACAGGGTGATTAATTTGACACTGTTTGAAAATAAACACTAATAATCTCGAAAAGTATTTATGTTTTTGAAAATATTTGAATTCATTATAAATTACAACATTCTTTATTATCATCATAATATTCCATTGAGCGTTTACTCTTTTTACCGATAATGCACATTTCTTTGTATCATAATATTTTAAAGCAAAATATTTTTCTGAGAATTTCGTTGAATAAAAATCGAATTTCAAACGATTATTGTAAGTTGGTAATAACTAATAACTTATTACATACTAATATAAGTATTTTAAGTTTAGATAAGTGTATACCTAATTGTCAAGATTCTTCGGGATATTCGATTTTTATACATATAATATTCTCATGAAAATTTTCTGCTTAAGAGTATTAAATTAGTAATTACTAATGTATTATGTCATTCAAAAAAGTAAAAGACTAAAAAAGCAATAAAAAATATAATTCCTTGTTTTGTTTTATTAAGTAAAAAAAATTTTTTTTAAAAACGTTTTTTTCGATTTAATAAGTTTACTATTAAAGTATCACTTTTTATTTCGTTTATTATTGTATATAATCATAAATCATCGGATTTTACATCAAACTACAGACTACTAAATTACAGCTAAGGTAACGTGGTTTGAATTTAACACATTTATGACCGATAGGGTAGATCTTACCAATAATTATTTTATTGCCACACACCATTGATTAGGTACAGTTTTTTTATAACTTATTTCCATTAAACGTTAATAATTATTATTATAGTATTTTATTTATTTAGCGTACCAACTTAATTATTTGTGTAAACATAATATTAATATAAATCTATATAATTTTAGCCTTTAGAACTTGGGCCTTTGACGTATCTGCAGTGGAGACTAAAAAATAACTTTAATACAATTCGAAAAATATTCGGGTTTAAATTATATATCCGTTTTCGATATACTTTATTTTGACTAACTCTTAATATATTTTACACAGCGCAATTTTAATTAAAATATAAGATATTTATAATTTAGTTATTCATATTTTATAAATTATAGATAGATAACGCCTCCAGCAATAACAGTAGGTACAGTAACATTTATACATTAGAAAATACCTACTAAAATATAGGAAAATTATTATTTATACATTATAATCCCTACATTAAATAATAGATTGACTCCATAATTAGACAAAAATACTAGTCATTCAACACATAATATATTATAAATATAATTTAAGATAAAACAATAAATGTTTCTGCGTTGTTACTTAGCTTATTGAATATTGTAAAATTTGTTTTGGTATTTTATCTGTTACATAGTATGATAGTTTACTTAGCCTAGTTAATGGTTTTAACTGTAATATTTTTTATATATTATGCATGATACAACAATCAGTTTATTAAACTGTAATATTATAACAAGGCACAAGTCATAAAATATTATGTAATACAGTAAATATTAATACCTATAATAGTTGAATGTGAAATATTTTCGAGATCTTGTAAATTATTCCATGATTCAAAGCACTCAAAGCACTCAAAGCTCCTTCACATAATATATTTAACAACAAACCTGTATTAGAATAATAGAATGCTTTATAAAATATGTAATTTTCGAAATCTATAATAACATTTCGTAAGATTTGAAAACACGCGGTTAAATACTTGAATGGACAATCGCTGTTATCATGATGCATGGTCTACTACCTATTTGATAACAACGGAAACTGACTAACCGAAGATACCTGAAACGCGTTTATATGCTCACGTTTTGCCACGTCAACACACCGAGGCCTTGTGGCGCAACGGATAACGCGTCTGACTACGGATCAGAAGATTCCAGGTTCGAATCCTGGCAAGGTCGGGAAAATTTTTGCACTTTTTTTTCACGCAGTTCCAATAATTAAATTTTATCCTTCCGCAGACTAGTTTATAGTAATTTTTTCCCAAACAATATACACGAACGATTTTGTGATTTTGTGAACGAATAATGTATATTATTACGATCAAAATAATGTATATTATTATTTCATTATGATCATGTTTAGTGTTAACCACCATTAATGAATAATGATGTTATTATGTTTAGTTGCTTAGTTGCCCAATTATTGTTTGTTTGTCATCCTATGCGAGCAGTGTTTGAATTCGAAAAAATTAGAGGGGAGATGCAAAAGTGTAGAATAAATGTATGTATACAAAAATATTTTGACATTTTGCTAAACAATTGAAAATTTAAAAAAAATATCTAATACAAATAACTATAGAAAAATTTGTTTTTTCTAAATTACTAAACACCCGCATTAACCAATATTAATGGTTATTAACATTTAACGCCCATAGTCTATACGTTTGCTTAAATTGTTTATTCTGTTGTTTCAATGCCTGAAATATTCCGAATTTTTTCAATACGTTTTTGATTTGATCGAATATTATTTACATAGTTCGTAGTACATAATATATAGGTCGTAGGACCATCTCATCAAAATTTGGCCCCCTAAAATTTCTAATAAAATACATCACATTGCAAGCGATATGAGTATTCAATACACGATTTCTACTTAGTATATTAAAATAAAAATATTATTTGATATAAAATAAGTATTTCTATCAAAATATTAAAATTTCAAAAATTACAAATTAATTTCATCGGACTCTTAAAATAGCCAGCAGCCCCCTGTACTACAGGTCCAATTGGGGCCCCGGTTACAAGATATGTAATTATTGTTTGGATACAATAAAATACAACAAAACACAACACTTTTATACAGTGGCGCAACTTGATAATAAGGGTAAGGGGCCCATGTGAAAATTTCTAGACCACGGCCCTTACATGCTAGCAAGAATTAAACACAGTACAGCACTTGGTATAAATCGAACGTGGTTCAAAGTACTCTTTAAACTTTCCTAATACCTCCAAGAACAATTTGAAATTTTCACAAAATCGGTCAAGTAGTTTTTGAGAACCTATATAATAGCCACAGCTTACAAATATACATTTAACTCTCATGTTTGTTTTAAGATATAATTCTTTATTCGAAACCATAAGCGTGCGACGATTTAATGGATCATTTTACCTCGTCTACCAGAGCAACTAATGTCAAACATTTAAAATACTATTTTTTACTAATTATTTAAAAAAAAAAAAATAAACAAAAATGTCTGTCGTAAATCTCAAAATACCTCTCCGGGTTGAACCAACTGGGTCTAAATAGTGAATCTAAACCATTCAGAGACTCTTAAAAACACAAAAAATGTCCAGTGGTTTAGGAGGAGATCAATGACATACAAACATTTATTTGTACTATATAATAGACATGGATTGTTATTATTTTCGGCCACCCGGCACCCAATTCATTTTACCAAACAAAATTATTATACATTAAAACCTTTCCCGTCACTCAACCGATTTACTAGTGAAAACCGTATTAAAATAAGTAGTTCTTTTCGAGATATGCTCGTACATACAAAAAAGGGGCTTCTATTTTATATTTTCTACATATAGATTAATAGATTATATTATATTATATTATATTAATTGTATTAATATTTAATTATTATTATATTATTTTGTATATTACACATTATAGTAGGAATATCGGCCCAAAAATCGGGGGCCCCTGTGAATTGCACACCCAACACTCCCGATAATTGCGCCACTGCTTTTATAGTTACCTACTGTTTAATTATAAATATTTAATTCTCTAAATTAAGTATTGGTCTAGGATCCAATTGTGATAAAATGCCTAGGAGGCAAATTTTCCAAAGGTTCTTTCAAAAATACTTGTTTACACTCTTTTGCAAGCTCTTATTTGGTAAGTAAAGTTTAAATAGTTTAATGAAATATGTAAACAATAATTAAAAACTTTGAATCCCAATAATGTAGCCTGGAAGTTATTATTACATAAAAAAAAATAATAGTTACACTACCTATATTTAAATATAATAATATAATATATCATTACATTAATATTATATTTATATTAAATATTTATTATAATTTATTATATTCATTAAATATTTACAATTTACATACAAAATAAATGTATACAAATTAAATATACAGAAGTAAATTGTTAAATTGTACATCTTATAATTGTTTATATTAGTAATCCTTAAAAATATTTGCTGAGTTGGTCACATTTTCAATACATTTTTCTCAGTCAGTTACGATATATTTGTCTACAGCCATCATCAATAACTGACCCAAATGTTCTTTCTGGTTGATTGAAGTTTTGTCTTAAAACTACTCTCTTACATGACATTTGTGCAAAAAGCAAAATTAAAATAAATTCATAAACTATGAATAAGTTACAAAACAAATTTGATTGAAAATATAACTTTCAAATTATAGCAAAAGCACAATAAATACAATTTCTGAATTTATTACAATCTGGGGTTTTTGGTAATTCATTTTCACTCTCACTATCACCACTTGCATAAACTATTATTTTATTTTAATTTATTTAAATTTTAAACAAATATAAATAAGGGCCTCATATAAAAAATACTGATTGGCTCTCCCAGCCTCCTTTGCCAAGCTGACACTGTTTAATAAAAAAATAAAATTTGTGCAAATGGCGAAGCTTCAAAAGTTAGCGCCATAAAAATAACAAACTACTAGATTATAATTTAAAATGAAAATTTGTCCTATTTTCTTTTATCCACTGAATACTACTGATAAGGTTAGTACCTACTTTCTATGAGATTCTAGTATCAAGAAATTATTTTCTAACTCAATATTTTCACTTTCATGAAAATTTTAAGACATACAAATATTGAAAGCGTAGCACACCCAGGGCTAGTCTTCGCACTGACAATACACAGTAATACCATTCATTTATAATATTATACTAATAAATACTACATAGTTTATGTGTAGGTACCTATAAACTGTATAGTACTATTAATTTTGTAATATATAAATAAAACAAAATTTTATTGTAACATTTTTAAAATATTATCTGAGCATAAGTTATCCACTATTTTAGCTGTCCCTACATCACATTCAGCTAGGATAGATTAAGAGCTTTGCACTTTTCTCCTAATTGGCTGCACTTCTTGTTGGCTTGTCTAAGCACTCATTAATTTAATGTCGACTACATAGGCACAATTTGGGGGGATCTCACGGCTTAGCCACCCTCATTTTTAAATCCATAGTCAATACGGCAGTAACAAATAAAAAAATTATCAAATTAAAAAAAAAAAAATTGAATTATGGGATTTCTTAACCAACTCGATAGTCTGTGTACAAACATGTTGTCTAATAAGTAATAAGTAATATCAATTTACAGAATAAATAATCAATTGTTGTTATTGTCTGTTGATTTTATAAATTTAGCCCCCTAAAACAGTTGTCCAAATTGCGCCTATGGTCGACTATACTATTTATAATAACAAAAGACAACAAATATTGTTAAATTTAAACGTTTGACTAGCACACAAATCCGTTATTTAATATTAAATTTTCAAGTAGCAGTGCCATTCTACAATTTTTGTAATTGTCATTCAAAAAATAAAAATATTTTGTAAAAAACAAGGTCAGCAGAAATTTATGAAAAAATAATATGATCACATTGTGATAAATTGATCTGTAATGTTAACACATTTTCACATAACATTAAGTCAGCTGTTTTTATCTAAGACACCCAATTATTAGAGTTGAGTGTAATAGAAAAGTAAGCGAACAAATTCTTTTCACATTCTAGCTAATTGGCTGATTTTGTCAATCTTTTGATATACACTTATTATAATGGTTGATATTCATAAAACAACACACTTTTAATCATTTTTTTTATATATTTAGTGTCTAATTTTCTGGATAAAATGATAAAGATTCTATCCTAAGATTGGCTTAAAATGACCACACTTTAAAAAATAATAAGGAAACGTATCCATTTTAATTTTTAAACAGTTTAATAAATAACAAATAATAATCTTAGTAATTATTTTCTTTTTACATAATATGGTTAGTAGCGTAAAGTCTAATAATCAATGTATTGAAACAATAAATAGTGATATGTTTTTAAGGCGTTTTAATATATTATATATATATATATATATTGTACAAATCAGTGATAGACTATACTGATACACTATAAGCATAGATTTGGGATTAAATGAAAAACGCTGGTTATAAGTATTAGGATTATATAAATATTAATATAATAACAAAAAAAAATTACAACCGCTCATAAAATTGTTGTCTGTTTGTTAATTTTGTTCGCATATGTTTCGTAAATATTACTATTTTACTTAATTTCATTCAATAATAACTTAATGGTTTTATTATTATTATTATTATTATTTTTTTAGTACAACTTATATTAAAAAAATATACATAATTAATCTTTAACCATTTTACAATATATAGGTATATATATAATTAACACTCGTCTGGTATTTATAATAAGTTTGAACAAACACAACCTATTTTTTTCAAGTTAAAATATTAGACATCTGTTTTAGAAAAATACACAAATGGATCATTAATTGACAAAATTGTTACTTATGTTATTTAAATATTCAGGTTGAAAGGCAGAAAATCGAGTAAAAAAAAACAATAAATAAACAGTGTAAAAAAAAAGAATATTTGAAACTAAAGAACTTATGATTAATAAAACAAAATAAAGGTGGACGGAAACTCTTTATAAGTTGAAAACTTATTACATTCTCGTTTTGGCTTTCAACAGGTTAAACGACGGGAAACAATAAGACACAGTGGCGGAAGTAGAAAAATAAAAAGTCAAGCGAGATGAATAATTTGCCACTGGTCCATTTCAATTGCACATTGGTTAAAGAAATTTGATTATCTGAAAGCAATAATAATAGTAATGATAATAATTAAAAACAAAATTCCTAACTTAAAAAAAATCCTACATGACAACTTGAGCTCGGACCGATTAAAATATCATTTTCATTAAAAAATTGGCACTTTTCACAACCTTATACATAAAAAAAAAAATTAAGTCTAAAATTATTTATGGATAGGGTGTTTTAGTTTAGTATATACACGATTGATTTTTATGTCATAGGGTGTCGTAAACATTTAAAACAAATGCCTCTGTTCAGCTGGAGTGTATGGAGATGTATGACGTAGGTACAAAACCTTCCTCGACATTGGGAGGTTGTCTTCTAACACGTGTCCAACCGTCTCCTTGATCTTGTTCGATGATTAACAGTTGCTCTCCGTCAAACATTGGTATTGACCCTTCGCTTGTAGCTGTAACATTCAATATTAGTGTAAACATTGTGCTGTAACATAAATTAAAAGAATAAATAATTGATAAAATATATTTACCTTCAAATGCATAGAGAGCGGTACAAGTTCCTAGTGGTGGCAAATCGTGAATATCATAATAAGGTGGAGGATCTTCATCATTTGCCAATGAGTTGCGCGATGCGCCCAGACTTACAGTCTCACCAGAGTATCGACTGTAAATATAATTGTTGATATTATATTTTTATTAGTGAACAAATTTACATATTTAAAACCTTACTTGTTTAATCCAACAGCAGGTATAGAAACACTGGAATCAGATGCTGAACGGCTTAAAGATTCATCTTCTCCAAGAGGAGCTCGTCCATCCGTTAAAGACGTATTTATCCTATTACTAGAAGAAACAAAACATAATATAAATTTCAAATTCACGTGAAATAGTTACAATATTACTTGTGATTGGATAGGTTGTTAGTGCTACCATTTCCGATACCATTATGTTCTGTCAACTCATGTTTGCGTGTACCTGCAGGACTAACATTACATTCGACTTCTTGTAAAAGTCCCTGGTACTTGGCTATATCAGAGTTGAGTTTATCGATACGCTGTGAACATTCGTTCAGTTGACCTTCGGTGGACATTGGGTCACCCAGGGCCGGGTTAGATTCGTATACTCCTTTCATTTTCATTAAACCATCTCTAAATAAATAAAACACACATCACATATAATTGAAAATTAACATATTAAAATGTAAAAAATATCTACTTGGCTGCTATTTCTTGATGTAATTTTGCTTGCATTTCGTCTAGTTTTTGAAGGATCTTTTTTCGACGTTGATTTGGCGGTAATTCACTGTAGTCATCCTTGTCACCCGAAGATGAAAGGTTATTCTATAATAAGTAAGTAACTTAAATTAATAAAATATTATACCATAGTATTTCAAAATAATGCATCATGCTATTATTAAAACTGTTATAAAAACAAACAAAGAAATGATTAACATAAACAAAATAAACATTTAATTATTTTATCCAAGCTTTTCTTTTATTCCATAAGCAAAATAATTGTATAATACATGGGGTTGTTTAAAATTGTCAATAGGAGCATACTCAATTTTTTTTTATATTGAACTATTAAGCCCGACAACTATGGCCATTAGCTGTTTTTGTTGTTTTTGAAATGGGGGGGGGGGGCGGTTGGAACGGTTGGTTGAAACACGTTTTTGGTTTGGCAGAATTTCAAGTTTGGCTCCTGTAGGTTTCTGCCATGCCCGATCGGGGGATAGCGGCCTCACTCTCTATACAGTAGCCTGCCCAGAGAGAGGAGCCTCCCGTGGTCGAGGTTCGAACTGGCGACAGTTCGCGTAGTCACCAACGCCGGTGTCCACTCGGCCACTCCGTCCCCGAATTTGATATTATTATTAGTTGAAATTAGTTTTTGTTAGTAATGTTATAACATAGGAAGTTATAATAGTAGTGATTTAGTATTAATATAATATTATTTAGTATATAACAACTTAAGTTAATGTTTATGACGTTCATGTAAATGTTAAGAGGACGTGATAACCGCATGTATTGTCTCCGTCTTACAAGTGCATATATAGCAAATTATACGCAAAGCAGAACAACTCCGTTAGTTTAAAAATTTGAGTGAATTGACCTCTTATAAAATCTAAAGGTAAGATTATTATCTA
>NC_042494.1:84866831-84890462 GCF_005508785.2 Acyrthosiphon pisum
TAGATAATAATCTTACCCTTTAGATTTTATAAGAGGTCAATCACTCTAATTTTTAAGTTAACGGAGCTACACGTGTTCTGATTTGCGTATAATTTGGTATGTTACGTACTTGTAAGACGGAGACAACACAATGTCATGCGCTTATCAAGTCCTCTTAAATATATATTATCATTAGTGAATATTTAAAGGTCCAACTTGGTTATCTTAATCCCATTATTCTTTGTTATACAAATACCTATTATAAATGTATCTTATTTGTTATATTTTATTATGTTTCTAATAATCATCCCTTTTCTGATTTTTAGAGATAAACAGTCAAATGCAATATTATTTAATCACACACTTAAAAAAATATTTTTTAATACCTTTACAGAACTGCATACGTCCATTAGCTTCCAAGTGCATGTAAAACATATAAAGCGAGCGTGATTAGCCATGCAGTTAGTAAATTATCATAAAAATAATAATATATACATTTTAAAATATTATATTATAACAACATAATGTACATTTTACAATAAACCCTAAAATTATGGGATTTAGTTGATTATCTTAAAATTATAATAATTTCGGTATCTCGGAACTGGGTCGTTAATAGAAGTTAGTGAAATTACGATTTGATTAATTTCTGTGAGTAAACGATGTTTTAATGATTCATGTTGAAAACTTAGAAACCGTGTTAGGTTAAAGAAAACATGATATTACATGTAATTCATGGTTATAATATACTATGGCCACAACTCAGAGTAGTAGCGTTTGAATAAAAATATATTAATAATTATTGTGTTCGCCATTATATAGCTCAAAAACATGAATGCGGTGAAAAAATAATTAAGGCACGTCGATCACTAAGCTCAGTCTCATCATTATTATTTGTGTTCCAGAAATACTGACCCGCTCAACGTTTGTATTTTATGAATGAATCGTACTTGAACGACCTAAGATTATATAATAATAACGGTTTCGTAAATTTCGTATGAAATATATTTATAAACATATTATTTGTTAATCTAAATTCTTATTACGGTCAAAATATTATTATCGCGGTCAGGTGAGTATTTCTGGGGCGTTAAAAAACGGTGACGTATGACCAATATAATATTACGACACTATAATCGTTTTTTTTCCCACGGATATAATGTACTTACAGAAAGAAGAATTGGGGTAGTATTGAGAATTTTTCAAGAAGAGCATATTTTATATTTCATTGCGAAACATAATCGGAAAAAAAAATAAAAATAAAAAATAGTTAAAATACCGACCATGTTATATAATCAAATGGAAGGTACATAATAATTTATATTAAATGTTATTATTATTGTCGTTATAAATGTTTATGAATAATTTCGATGCATAATAATATATACCTTGTTGGAGCTAAATATGGCAAACAGGCCCACACGCTTTTTCAGCTTGCCGGCCGACATGGTGCCCTTGACGGTCATCGATTCGGACCTGTGGGCGCCAACGCCCGATGACACGTAAGTGTTGCCGCTACCGGGCAATATGAGCGGCGTGGATTCGCCGCCGCGGCTCAAATCGTCGAACGGGAAATCTCCGGGTGGTTCGAAACCAGACTTGTACCGTTCTATCACTAAAATCGTGTCCTGAAAGTCAAACGAAGGGTAAAACAAATGAAAGATGAAATGTGAAAAAAATAATAGTAGCCGCAGGTTTATCGCGCAGAACGAAGCGAACCAACCACCGTAATTTTTGGTTTCGGTCTACGATTTTTAAAATATATTTTTACAATGACTTGAGTATGATTCTTATTTTTTGGTATCTGAGGGAAATCGGTTACTAAATACAGGCGGCGCTAGAAGTTAACACAGAATCTCGACTGTAAAATCACAAATAGTTTTATCGAAAACCGCGATCTAGAGAACTAATGGCACTTAAGTCTACTAACGGGAGCGGCAGAGGAGAATTGTTTGGAAAGCGCGAGTTGAGTTTGAGCATAACAAAATACGCTGCAAACCGTCGTCGTTTAAATTTTATTGGTAAAAAAATGTATTTCGTTAGCCGCATTTTATATGTAACATTTAGTACCTATGCTATATTATTTATGTAAATACATTATACAGAGTGCCACCAAGTATGCATGCCGCGTACATTATTTCTTTAATAAACAATTTATTCAAATTCTGATTTTTAGTAGTTTTAACTTTTAAGTATATTTAATGAATATATTTTCAAATACTTAGATGTTTGTGTGGCATTTACGGATTGTTCTGCGTGAACTTCTTTTATTCAAACGAGTACCTGGTAATACCTACCCTGATAATACGATTTTTTATTGTTAAATGTAGAGCAGAAAATTGTAAAAAAAAATAAGGTTATTACGCCACAGGACACTCCTTAAATGCTAATCCAAGTATGTGAGAATATTATGCTCTTACTAAATAAACTAACTATAAACAATTCCAAAAAGTCAGAATTTGAATAAATGCATTATCAAAGAAAAAATGTAAGTGGCAGGCACTTCTGTTTATTGGAGTGAGCACGCTAGGCGAATCACTCTGTAAACTGCATAGTACAAACATTTAATATATTATTATCGCGTTGCGCATTTATCGACTTCGACTCACTTGTTTCTCGTTCACTTGATTGGCAGCGTTTATGATGCCGTCCAGACACTTGTTTATGATCGGGAAAACGTTGCGTTCCACGTCCGCCGAATGGGCCATGAAATGCCTGACGTTTCGAATGCGTTTTTCGTCGAGTTCCTGCAGCTGCCTGAACACCTCCGGCATCAGCGCTTTGTAATGTTGGCTCTGAACGGACACATAGCAATTCAGTAAACAGCAAATAAAGTGCGTATAAACCACGCACGCGACTTAACAACGTGCTCGAGTCCCGCAGTGGCTCCGTTTAGGAGTTGAACGCGTCCAAGTATATTATTATTATTGGGCGAGTAGTATAAATATAGTACATATATACACCGAGATCACGGAGTCGTATACAGGGCGATCCTTCTAACAGCGAGAACGCCAGGTATTTCGAAAAGTAGGTGACTAAACATATTATCTTTTTTGGAAATATGTATATTCGAGGAGTAAAATGACAAATATTATTCTGTTTCGGGTATATTAATATATAATTAAAAATGTATGTAAACTATAAGTTTCCGTTGAGAAATCAAAAGCTAACAGTACATTTTTATCTTTGGAGCGTGGAGTGAAGAAGAAATGAAAGTAGTATACAAAGTAATATATTAGAATTACACATATCAAACAATTTCCAAAAAATGTAAAGCTTTTTAAAATAAAGAGTTGTATATAGGATTCCTATGAAAAATCGAATTCGAACCCGCTCCCACATCGATTTTGTATTTTTTTAATAGGTTTTGGAGTACCTGAAGCTCATTGGTTTTTTGCAGTTGGTTGGCATACTCGTTTTTCGATTCCTCACAGTGTTGGTTTTTGATGGCCATGTTCATCCTCTGCTTCTCTACTTCGGCTCGGGACAAATTTAAGTCGGCGTCGGCCCGCTGAAAGTTGTCCAAAGCCCTTTCTGCCTCTTTGAACGCCTTTTCGTAATTTTTCCGCGACCTCTCCAGTGACGCCACCTGGTTGTTGATCATCGCCACATATTTCGCGCTGTCCTGGAGCAACTGTGGCAGAAATGGAAATGCACATAAAAAAATATATTGGTTATACGGTATCACCATCACGGCAGTGCCACAACAGTAAGAAATTTGTAGTACACATGCACACTAAGGTGGTGGGAGTCAGGGTTATGATATTTTAACCTAGGGGGAGGGTTCATTGATAGATAACACGACATGTATAATTCTTATAGAATCCAATCCCATAGAAACAGTAAAAATAAATATCAGAAGTTATACATAAAATATAACTCTTAATGTAATATGGACCTCGAAAAATATTATCGTGTGACAGCTATGCCATATAGGGATATAGGTAGGTACTTATTGATTCTTTTATCCAACAATTAAATGTTCGATTTTTGTGCCATAAAAATATATTCTAAATTTAATCAAAATTTGTCTCTTTTTTTAAACCCATCTTTTAAACTATAAATAATTTTTAAAATTGGGCCTGTTGTGGCTTGTTGGTTGGCCACAGTTACTAACGTGTTTTGAGGTCAAGCATCGACTGGCGTCATTAGTTCCCGGATAGGTGACCACTCGGGTTTTTAGTGAGGAATCCTCGCCCCATATACACGTGTCATCCGTAACCCACTAACAAAATACAAATGGCCATAGCTGCGGATGTTTAAGAATTAAGATCAATAACAAAACCTAACCTAATTTTAATTTTGCTATCAATATTTTATTTAAGAATAATATCTATAGAAAAAATATGTCTCTCTATCACGGAAAATTCCTAAGCACGCGTCTGGATCGCGAGAGTATAATTATACGAAAAATGTTTTGCAGGTTGTATAATATTTTTTTATTCTTATTTTTAATCCATATATAGTAAGAGTACAATAGATGGGTGTACCTTCTTTCTCTCTTCTTTGATGTCCTTCACCAGATAATTGATTTCCCTGATAACGTCGGATTGGAGATTTTCAGCGATCACCTCGTGTTGACCTGCCAAATCGTTTACTTCGCACAACATCGCCTTGAACGCTTTACACGTGCTGTACCTAGCATACATATACAAAATGTAATAAAAAATATTTGAGACGAATAACAATAAATAATCATAATAATAATAAAGCAATCGATTACTAAAGATTATTAACAATAAAACAACAACAATAGGTAATGAATACGAGAAAATGTCCTTACTATATATTATATTATATATAAAGATATATTTATGTTTATAGACTAGTTTTTTGTAATATATAGGTCACGTGTGTTGTACTCTAGTATTGGAGAGGCGTTGTTATAATTTTCTATGCAGTAATTTTGAGAAAAAAGACATGCTCGAAATTGATAAACAATTGGTAAATTTGTGTATAATGGTATACTGCGCAGATGTCTAGAAAGTTTGGATACGTTTAATTTGCATTGAATTAGAAACACTGTACACGACTAATGACTATAGGCTCAAAAAATACATTAAGTCATAACTACTTTTATAGCTAATTGTTTTGTAAAATATTTAACGAACACTTTAAGACAAATTTTAAATATTAGAAAACACAATACATAATACATTAATATGTAGGTAATACAACTCTTATAAAAACTTTTGTAACATGTTAACTTTTATTTTTAACATTTTGTGTTATTATAATTTTTATTTAAGCATTCAACTTCATTAGATACTAAATAAAAGACATTGAAAAAAAAACTATGACATCGTACCTATAGCGACATTTTAAGGACCAAATCTGTGAATAAAATTGAGGGCATCAAAGTTTCAGGTATTTATCAGTGAAATTAATTAAATGCCTGTATTAACGCCGCTACCACCCTCCTCACTGACAAGACTTAAAAGTGAAATAATATACCTAAATAATAAGCATCTAAACTAATCTAAATATTTTTTAAGTGTTCGTTACATAATTTCAGAATAAAAGATACCATTTAATAAAGCTAGTGAGAACATTTGAAAGAAAACAATTAGATACAACGGGCAAGTTTTATTTTTAACGAATTTGATTGAATAAGGTTTTCTCAGACTTTCGAGACTTAGGTAGTTAGATACAAGAAAACGTGAGAATATATAATAATATATATAGTGGTACGACAGTTAGCACTAATTCGCTTGTATAACAAAACAAATTGTGTAAGTATTGCTTTTTGCCATGTAAATATGACAACATTGCACCCATTATATTTTAATATAATATACCTACATTACAATGACGTTTTTAAACGAATTTCGGCCAAAAGTCGTCGAATGATTTTTGCATTTTCTTGTTACGAATCATCGGGTACATACTAGTACGAAATGATTCGTATGAATAATAATAATATACAATAAGAAGCTCCTATCCATGGATATATTATTTATCATATAGGTATTCGTAAACGACAACCAAGGACAAACGGATGACCGAATTACGAATAAAATAACATGGTAATCCGTTTTCATTTTCAATAATCGGCATGCACCACCCTCGTTATCGTA
This sequence comes from Acyrthosiphon pisum, assembly GCF_005508785.2. NCBI lineage: Eukaryota > Metazoa > Arthropoda > Insecta > Hemiptera > Aphididae > Acyrthosiphon > Acyrthosiphon pisum. The sequence continues at coordinate 84,872,888 of NC_042494.1, forward strand.
CCAGTCGAATTATTATATTAAATAACACCGGGTCGCTTTGACCCTGAAGGATATGAGTACATATATTATAGTAGTAGATATAGGATAATTTTAATTGACCGAACACGGGCAAGGAAGAGAATAGAAGGTCCCCCTTCGGTATCGATCCCCGCGAGTAGTTACGTCATCGTTATAGCCATCGTGACTCACGCGAGCTTTGGTCGTGAAAAAAAAAATAAAGATTCCCCCACACGAGCAAAACACTACCTCGAATGGGAAAAAGACACAAAACTATCAAATCCTTTACAAGCAGTACAAACACTTTAAAGCTCCAAAACGAATCCCATATTGTAGAATCGAGGGAAATAGAAAACATGGGGCACTTGTACTTTTTAGCAATAATTTGGCAATTTTTTTCTCGTTTTCATAAACAAAATATAAAACAAAATATTTAAAATTTGTATATTATAGTTATTTTACAATAATTAATACATTAAAAAAGATAGGTACAAATTGGATAACTTGAACAAAGGGGTGTTTATTGACACTATTTCAAAAACACAACTATCGACATTTTTTTATGACCATGTTCGCTATAATAAGAATACTAGAAGTGTTGACCAAAATAAAAAAATAATATGCACAAAGCGAAAATAATTTTGGAATTTAATGGTCTTAGTATAAAGGTATAGCTACCAGTACACCGCAGGACGTGAATTCCCTAACAAAAATATACACATTTAATTAATCATAGTTGAAAGTAATAATATATAAGCTGGTAATTTGCGCATAGGTACTATATGATAATGAATTAAAATATTGTCTTCGAGTAACAGTATATTTCAAGTTTGTATAGTTGAAATAGGTCAACAGGTGTGATCATAAATTGTACACACAATAATGTCATAGGCTCATTATAGCCCTAGACGTGGTGGACATTGGAGTAGATTTATTATTTGTAACTATTTTACCGAATTGCATTTTGCTGTACCGGTTGCATTAAAATGCTTGTTTATAAATGCATAAACGCAATCCGCGATATGATAATAAATTAATAATCAATGATAATATAAAATAAAATTATTCAGAAACTATTAATTTCGAGTACTTATTAAATATTTATTTTATCTGAACAAAATTGTATTCAAACAACACAATTATCATGTAGATAAAAATAGTGACGACGTTTCAGAATTTTTCGAAGTAAAAATCAAAAACATGATTCATCATATCGGCGGAATGCAGGTGTGACGAAAATGTCTGAGGTACAACATTTAATTAAAATACAGTCGTAATTTGAGTCATAGTATCGTGTCGTGACGCCGACGACCGCGATGGTGAATTTTTTAATATTTATTTAGCAATCTGATTATGGTTTCGAACTTGCTACGACTAAATACCAGTGTAAATGTGATGGAATCGGTTAAACACCCAGTTGCATATTTGACATGACTTCGGACGATACAGGTCATAATATAATACATGATATTCTTCCCATTTAATTAGATAATAATATTCACTATTTAACTTTAATATTAAAAATAACAGAGTCAAATGGATTATCTTATCGTACAATTTGTTATATTGTACGTTTGTAAGACAGAGAAAAAACATGCGGATGTATCCGTCAACTTGAGCGTTTAATTTTTAGTTTTGATTTAATAATCTCTAAACGATTGGATACCAATAGATTATGATATTATTTTCGAGCATCGTATGTCTGCACTCCGTATGTTAAATAAAAGTAAGAAGTGTATTTAAATTGAGAGATCATAATATGTTAGTGGTTGGCATTTAGTAGAGTATATTGAACTTTACCAACTATAGTGCTATACACTAAATGCTATCGGCGACGATGGCCAAATTAAATACTGTATTTTTATGATCTAGTCTCAGAACACAAGAAGGCTACATTAAACCTGTATTTTTTTTCATTTTAAACTGATTTATATTTTGTATGAGATTATGATGACCATGATGTACGTGTAGCTGCGTAACGTTTGTATTGAAAAATTTTAAACAATAAACGGAACTACATTTTGTTTTGAACGACATGATATAAGCAATATCACCACAAGTTGGTTTCACATTATTCATCAGTCATCACATTTATAAATTGTATAATTAATTGACATTCTAAATTGACGATATGTCAATAATACTATTCACTATTTATAAAGGCGGGATCCCACGACTCGTATATTTGACAAATATCCACGAATACACGAATAATCGGCAAGTTACCGACAATCGACGGGAAGGTGGCGAATAAAGAATAAAGAATACCGAATATCCGTACAAAGTACTCCATTCCCATTACTCGCGAGTATCCACGAATACCAAATATTCGTCAAATACACGAGTCGTGGGATCCCGCTTTAATAATGATGGTTAAAGAGTCTGTTTTCTAAAGATAATAGCTAATAATGTAATTGAATTGTAGTCAATAATATTATATATATAAATATCACCGAATTAGATGATCTCTTCAGGAATTTTATACAGAATAGAAAAATTTCTTAAATTTGCAATAATACCTATTCCTACCTATATAAATTATTATCGCTGTAACTTATTATTTTGAGCTATAGCTTTTAAAATTTTTTTAAGTTCTATTTTATCTAACTTAACCTAATCTTGTATTTTTGAAGACATATTTCAATATTTGCTTGCTCTTTCATGTTGAATTAAATTTTTTCAGCGATCACCAAAATTTCATTAGGCAAATGGCTATGGTAGAGAATTAATTTTGACCATAAAATCAAATCCAAACTGGTAGTAAAATTTGCAAAACATTTCAATGAGTATGCTTTAGAACACTTCCACTGTTAAGTGTAAATGGTTCTCGCAAGTTTTTTTTTTCACGTATAAAAAACCTTTATATACAATTTTAATGTTGCCTCTATACTGTATACTAAACCAGTAATTATCGATTTGTTATTGTCTAGCCCTATACAATACGCTATAGGTACATGGTATATAATAGTAAACTTTACCATAATTTTATTTACAGTATTCCACACAAAACTAACTTAAATTAGCTCATAATATAATATGTGAATAGTAGATTTTATCTTTTTATTAACGTATTTTCCACACAAAACTAACTTATTCTACACTATACAGAGTGATTACCTATTTAAGTTTTATTTAAAATGTTCTAAATTGTATATTTCATAAGTTTTATGAACTTTTTTTGCCCTGAGACTTTATTTTAAGTTTCCTATTTATAATATACTAAAAAATATATGCAACTTAAAATAGAAAATATTAAAAAAAATAAAAAATAATTTGAATATTTTAAAAATATTATTAACCGTAGTTTATTGACGCTAAAATTGGACAAACCAGGAATAAAAATCATATATATATATTTTTTTCATGATTTTTAATTGTCAATTTTTAGTCTTATGATCAGATTATAGTTATTACATTTTTGTCCATTGGGTTTTGATCGTTATACTTTTCTTGTAAATATTGAAGTTCGTCATGATTATATGGACAAAACATGTTTGTGTCGATGGTAAAATGTTTGAAGGTTGTCAATATTAAAGTTACGCGAGTTATAATCAAAAAATTATTAATAAAAATATAAAATGATCAAGTTCAAAGGAGATTAAGAGAAATCTTCAGGACTGCGCATATTATAATGCACAAAAAAATCTATTAAAAATCCAAATTCTCCGCTTTAAAGTAATTAAACATTTAAAAATATGCCAAATTAATTTTTATTAAAAAAATAAAAAAATTTTAAATAAATATCTGTCAATATTACGTTGGTGATTAATCATTAGGCCGAGTTTTATTACTCGTATTTATAACTTTGTTTTTGTACTGACGACGCCGGAGTAACTAGTTTCTTATTGCTACTCCGACGGTTATTTATAACCTATACTTTTTTACGCTTGAAGGAAACAATCGAAACCATTACCCACGTAATTTTATTGAAATTTTTATTCATCCATCGACAAGCACTATAATAATAATTATTATTATCATAAATGACAAAAACACTCTAAAAATAACTTGTTTTTGAAAATAAAAGTAAAAATCTTATCGCCCAGGGCTATTTTTATTTATAAACAAACGCGGATATTAATAATATTTTTACTTTTGTTCCCGAGCAAATTATTTTTAGATTGTCGGTGTCGGTAAAATTATTAGTGATTGTAGATGAATAACAATTCCGATTAACCTAACCTAAGAGGGCGCCATACCCGCATGCGTTATCTGTCTTACAAACGCATAAGATAGCAAATTGTATGCTCGGCAGCTCACGTTTAGCTCTGTAGGTTAAAAACTAGAGTGAATTGACTTCTTATAAAACTAAAGGTATTATCTAGTAAATCTCTAAGGTTTTTTTTAGATTTTAATTTTAAAACAAGTTAAAATTATTTTAAAATGCACAAACAATTTACAATTTTAAAATACTTATAACCTTCCTGTACAATTAACAGATAAAAAAACCCTATGAGGTTCACTAGATAATATTCTTACTTTTAAATTTTATAAGAGGAAAATTCACTCTAATTTTTAAATTAACAGTGCTAAACTTGATCTGCTGAGCGTACAATTTGCCATGTTATGCGCTTATTAGATTGAGATGAGTCTACTCTAGATTTGATCACAAATAAAATATATATAATATTATACAGAAGTACTCACTACAAAGTACAAACTCCATTCTATTTAATTTAAGTGATAATGTGATTAGAAATACTAATGTAACTACAAACTACATGAATACGGATTAAAATAAGTTATTCTACAATATTATTAACCAAGCAATAATTTTTGAAATAACAATATTATATATTTTATTTATACCATAGATTTTTAATGATAATTTAGATGTGACTTAGAATTTGCTATTTAGACGAAGGGTTTATTTTTACTAGAATGAGTAGAATATAATTGCATATATTTTATTAGAAAGCTGGTGTTAAGCCTTGCTTATGATCACAATAATAACTCACTAACTTAGACAAAAAATAAATATTCACTAGACATGTGATTAGAACGTAGACGCTTTTTTGTTTAATCAACCAGCATTTTATTATACTTAGTTCTGAGTTTTTGAAACGTTTGTTATTATTACATTTAGTAAAACATAAAAGATCCTATTTTTCAATGAGCCACGTACAAGAATAACGTCTTCTTTTCAGTGGCTTCTCAGACATTGGAAATGCGAAGCGGGCATATTTTTGTAAACAATATCAGATACATCCGATAGCGTATGTATATTAATGCGTATGTAATATTATGGTCTATATCAGGGGTGGCCAAAACGAGGCTCGCGTCGTTCACATTTTTACTAATATAATATTATAGGTAGGTATTATTTTTTTCCTGCTCTTCATATTATTTTTCATTATATTGTATGGCTCGCAACTCTCTTCTCGCTGGCTAACCCTAACCCTTAGTCTTTAATAGAAGGTCCCGTTGATTCGGAAACCAATAATCTTTACGAATTACATCCAATATCAATTGTTCGTTTATTTAGTTTGAACTTTGAGACGATAAACGTCGATCGAAACACACTATAATTCAAAGCGATAAAGGCCACACAACTTACTGATATTCTTCTTCTTCCTTTTTTTTGGGTTGATAATTTTTAACCAATCGCCTGAAAAAAAAACGAGATTACATTAAAAAATGATGGTAATTTAAATTTTATGAAGTATAAGCATTAATATGTAAAATAATAACTCGTTTTATTTGGTTATTATTGAGTAAATAGATTGGAATGATATAAATCAGGGGTGTCCCCACATTATGCAAATAGAAGTTTTCTTGTGGCGCATTTTCCATAAAATTTGCATTAGTGGAAAAAGTAAAAAATGCTCTTTTTATAATATAAATTTTGTTAATTACAAGGAGAAAAATACTGCAATAAAACAAAAAAAAATTAATCAAAATGATTAGTTTTGAAATTAACGGTGGGACCAAACCGAATTCTGCTTTGGGCCGCAAGCGGGTTGAACACCCTTGATATTATTATATACATATTATTGTACCTCGTATTATACAGAGTATTTAAGTATAGCACTAAGATCTGACAATTTTACACACATATCTAATATTCTCATTTTCGTACGATGCCTGATCTTCGTATACACTGTATAAAATACGCGTTTCCACACGCCAATTAATTTAATTAACTAAACAAACGGCAAGATTTTTATAGTCGGGAAAAATATTACTTAGGCACACAAATAAAATACACGATTATATACGTATACATATTTAATATATTTAACCGTGTACCTATCTTACTTAGCGTAAGTGTGTATAAATATGATAGCCGGGGTCATTAATATTTATGCCGATAACACGTTAGTACCTGCATAATATTATAATATCGGCTGCATACAATTGAACGCGGTATGTGCAGCAATGGCTATCCGATTTCTACAAGACGTCGACAGCGAGGTATGTATTGGTCATCGTACCTCAATGCGTTTCATAGCATATTTGTACACGAGGTAGCAACGAGTGTTTCAGTATTTTATTTGGCGATAGGTAAGGTTAGCTTTTAAACGTATCCGATTCGATAGACTCATACGATGGTGTAAACATTCGACTGCAGTGGTCGTTTGTTAAAATTCAACAGCTATAGTTATAGTTGTTCGTTAAAATTCGATAAGTGAGTGTTGTAAACCATATAACGAGTAATGACTATATCGGAAAAAAACACAGGACATTGACAAATCTAACAATTAGTATTGGTCAATTTTTGTGAGCCATTATGTTAAGACGACGAGCATCATTAGCAATCGTTCCAAAAATATTTTAGGTTCCCTTTAGTTATAGTTTATTATTATTTAATACATTTTAACATATTTTATTATATCCAACCTAACATTAATAAACTGTCTATCACCTCATCTACATAGAGTAATATTGTGTTTGAATGGTTATTTTTCGGTTCAATGACAGCGCTGGAAACCGATAAAACGCGGCCCGTTAATACAATGTCATGCCCAATGACCGAGAAAATCCGGAATCGGACACGACGGAACTATGTTCTATAGTGTTTATAAAAACATTTCTTTTCGCAGTGTTGGGTTTGACTCGCATTTATCAATACAATACCTACGAAATACCTTCTTAGAAGATATATACTGTAATTCCGTATACAAACACGAAATCGTAACACGACAATTATTCCGTTTACAAACGACATTTAAACGCAATAATTACATTTAAATATTTAATGTATATTGTACAGCGATAGATAATGAATCGCTATTTAAAAAGCACTGTCCAAATTGTCAACTTTTGAGCTTAGCCTAGGAAGAGCGAAAATGTATTCAACATTGTTTTCAAAAGGGAATAAAACCAAAATCGTTTTTAATTTTATATTGGAGAAAACATATAATATAAAAAACGAGATGTTAGATACTTATATAGTGCAATTCCTATCAATTTTGGTAATTGAGAAAATAAATAAAATTTATAAATATTGATGTGCATATTTCAACTATAGAAGAAATGAAAACAAATCGTTGGATTAATGTCGCAGTAAAAAAATGTAATTCCCTTATTTTTACTGCTTGAATATTATTACATAATATGTAAATTTTACCGTGGGCTTAAATATCGCACAATATATAATTTCTTAAAACGTCGTACATCAATAGAGGACATTGCATACACATACTTCATAAGCTTATCAACTATTATAAAACAATAATTATTTATTAGGTTTATCAGGCTAAACAGAAAACATTTCTTACTCATTGTCAATATTAAGTCATTCTTGTTTGTCCAAAGAATGAAATATGTATTATAATAATATTTATCACCAATTCATCGACATAAAATTAACGAACGAAGTATATACGAGGTGTGAAATTTATATGTTATAAAATATATGGTTCAATACACAAACTATAAGAAAAAAATTACAATAATTAAAATGTAAATACATCAAATTAAATACGAATACATTTTTAACTATTTATACTTAAAATTATTTTAATATTGCCTAGTGTTTGGTTATTTTAATTAAAAATAAAATATTGAATCAATAGATATAAGAAACATTAAAAAACAAAAATTCAACATGCAGTGGTAAAATACTAAAATATATAAATGAGAATTTTATTTACCGGATATATAGGCATTTCACCTGTATTTTAAGGGAGTACTTTGTTATAGACTAGGGAACTAATAATTTATACAACAATAACGTGAATATTTGTTATATTATTTAAAATCTAACTCACAAGTCACAATATTAAACAAAAATGTACACTAAATTTACGTTTTTGGCAGCGGCAGACATCACATCTAAACGCCGACCAAGTCCCAGACCAATATGGTACTAGACGCACGTCCAAACCTTGCGGGAAAAAACGTACCTTTGTTGTAAATTCCAGCCCAATATTGTGACTTGAGAGTAAGATCTTGGATATTATAATAAATGTCTATGTTATTTAAACTATTTTTTATCTAGTCTACAGACTTTAACACATTTCGTTAAAAAAAATGCTTGGAATCGATCGAAATCTGATTGTTATTTAAAACTGAAATAGGACAATTTTAAGGAATAAGATATAATTATGATCATTTAATTAACATTAATTAGGTCAATGACATATAAAATAAATATTAAGATAGGGTTTAAACGATTATGAGTTTTAATTACCCACATTACTCTCATTAACCTTCCATAAGTTTTAATATTCATAATTTATGAATTTTTTGCAAATTAACAAATCAACATTGATAGAAAAATGTAAAAACTAATAGAGAACTTAAGTACTTCGAATCGAATTAATTAAATAAAACCCTAAAAATTAATTTGGGATAACAGGAGCTGTTATGCGTTAAAATATTTGGCATTCACTCTGTATATTTTATAAATTCACATACTTGGATAGATAAATACATTTGTATGATACCTTTTCTATTGTTATTTGTTATAAGAAGTAATAACAAATATACAAGTATAGCTTATACAAATAAAATCAAGTCAATAGTTGCCAGGGTGCAAACCGCAAATTACATTAATATTTTTAAGACAACATCCGATCAATTCCATGTAAATATTGTATAATATAATATAATATTGACTAATTGTTGTCCAAACATTTTTTTCTAATCATAATATTTTAAAAATAATTTTGAATAGTATATATTCTGATATTATATTACTCACAGATATTTAATTTATTTAAAATCACAGTCGAATAAAAAAAAAAAAAAAATGTTTAATTTGTGTAAAAAATATATGTATTAATTACTAACTTATATAATATTAATACATAGGGATACTACATATATATTATATATTTAAATGTGCATGTGATATCTAAGAATTAAACTAAAATTGGATATTTTATTTCTATAGTTATACATATTTTAATATCTATCACGTTCTACGCACGTCATTGGTACAAGCAAACATATAATTACCTAGGTAGGTATAGTATTATGATATAATTATTAACTTAAATTGAATTAAACATTAAAACTTATCATTATAAGCACTACAATAAACCGAAAATCTTGGCTCAGAATCATTTTTTCAAATGCTATGTATTCTACACTATAACTATCCTCCCCTAAAGTAAACGAAGCAAGTCGAGTATCCAGTTACCGCAGTATGCTATCCTTTTTTTTCGTTTCTTAATTTTACTCAATAATCTGATAATATATTATAATACCTATATAACAGTAATTTTCCTTATGCATTTATTTTTTTTAAAAAACCTGTCTTTACTTGATTTCATTTATAGTGAAGGAAAAAAACACATGACACATCAAAAATGTACTATCTTACATCCTAAGTGCCAAGTGGTCTCCTGTCTTTCCAAACAAACATTATTTTGTTTAATTTTATCGTAATAGCATTGCACGTAAACGGATAGACGGTGACTATAAATAATAAGATTTTCTATTTTGTTACGTAAGCAACAGTTAAACAAAGAAATTATGATACAACTTCATAACGTAATATTATAATTTTAATTATAATCTGAAATAGTTCTTTAACTGCCTGTCTACATAATATTCTGAATACATAATTGATAACAGGAATTAATACTATCAATATTAGAATAGAAATGTAAAATACATATATAATATATTTTTAATATTGGTGTATTAGCTACGAAATTACACAACCGAATACTTGCGAATAGTTGAATAATATACTTTAATATTATTTCTTTATATTGTTCATTAATAATAATTAATATAAACAATTGGATCCTTTGAAAATGTAAAAAATTTAGAAAAAATTTAAATTTAAACGTAAATCATTTAATGTAAGCTAATAAGTAATAGTTATGCAGTTGAAAAAGAATTAATATAATAACGACATGCACTATACAAAATATATTATAAATATTTAAAAAATAAATAATTTTAAGATAAATCCTAATAAAACATCGTACCTATAAAAGCTTGTTAATATTAGAAAATATAATTTTTATAATAATATCACGAAGGTCTGCAAACGCAGCGATTACCTACAATATATATAAATTATAAGTGCATATTATGTTGTGTATTCTTCCTCTTTCACCTTTTAAGTTTTATTAGCCGTTAAACGAAATGATATTTTCATAATGTTTACATAATATTTACATACCTGAGTTTGCCAGCATATTCCATTTCAATGAGGCATCTGTCGCGGATGAAGTGTCCATATCTTTCAAGAAAATCGATGCCTTTCTGAGTGTGAAACGATAAATTATCGTACTGGTCCTAAAATATAATAAAAACATGCCGTTATATTTTGGGTTAAAATCAAGGTCAGTAAAATAGCGTAGAATGTAGGTACATTTATGACATATCATATTTATAAATATATAGGTATGTGGTGCGCATTTGGAATAATAAACAATAATAATAATAAACATTTTTATTTGACTATATGCCAATACTAAAATATTAGCAAAATAAATTGAATTTAAAAACAGTTTATTCAAGCTGGTTTAATTATTTCAAAATCATCCATCGTGCATACCTGATTGGCACGTGCACGCATACCGAAAGGAGAGGAATCGTTGTATACTGTATACAGTGAACGGAAAAAATGAGGAAGTTAAAATGATTACAGATAATGGCATAGATATATACTATTTTACTACAACAATAAATATACCAACATACATGATACATTGTTTCCGTTCTATAAACGATTTTTCCATTAATTAACTAACACAAACGTTCGAATAACGGACTCCAGAGTTCTTACAGTACCTACATATTTACGCTTTCACTGGGCATAGACTATAATAGGAGATCTGTAGTTGTCTAAAGAATGCGAAAATAAAAGGCTTAACGTTACCAAACAAACAGTTCATATATATTATATCAACCAATCAAATAATCAAAAGCAAAATTTGATTAAATATTTTAGATACATCGCTCCGGATGAATGTAATAATTTTATGTTTATTTTTATTTTTTGTGTCTGTGTACACAAGGTAAGTAGTCGAAATAATGCTTCGATTTTTAACTTCAGTATCTTGTTCGATGGGAAAGTGAACCTAGTTGGTTCACAAGAGATACAAGGCTCTTCATATATTGTTACAATAGCAGTTGGAAAATACATAGGCACACATTTTTTTATAAGTATTTAAATTTCAAATGTTGACAACATTTATCGAATTAAAAATATAAAAATGATCAACTTTTATAGCAAAGAATTAAAAATTTAAAACAAGGTACCACGTAAAAAAGTTAATAAATTACTTTATTCACAATATAATATCATCAAATATGCTTAGTAATATAATATCATAGGCTGAATGTCTTCGCTCAGAATCGTTTATCGTATACAATTTAAATTATATCATTGAATTTAAATTGAACAGTGACCCATTACAGTGACCCACTACTGTACACCAGAGCGACATCTACTTTTTTTTAAATGTGTCTTTCATTTTAAAATGTACCCAGTTAAAACATTTATAGAATCACGATAGGATATAATTAAAAATTATCGTAACTCTTATGATATGAAAATAAAATACGTCTAGACAAATAATACTTGCCATAGGTATTAATTCTACTAATATAAATATAAATTATCAATTTTAAAATTTAAAATTTAAAATTTGTTTCACACTTTTAAATATGAATAAAGTTGAGATGAAATCATTTAGAATTTGTAAGAAACGCGTGAATGTATGTGGAAAATATCCAGTATTTGTGCGGTTTTTTTTGGTCATGACGATGTCAAGGTTACCAACACTACTTTTTAAACTATAAAGAAGTCGTACCGACGAACTTTCTAGTTGTTTAAGATGACTTGTTATCTTCTATATTTATATTTATGTTTGTATTATTAAATATCATTATTAAAATATAGGGGCAATATATTTTATTTAGATATTACATTAAAATGTAAACATAATATACTTAAGAGAAAGGATATTGATTATATTGATAAAAATAGAAAACAAATATATATACATAAAAGTATATTGCACGTACATCAAATTGATTATCCCGGAAACGATAATTTAAAAGTTTAAAATACTTAATGGCTAATACTCATAATGTTTTAATAAATTATTAAATAATGGTTTTAATTATTATTGGTCAATTCAGGATTTTACAAAATAAATGTAGAGTTAAAAAAAAACTATGAACTAATGAATAAGACTAAGCTTTTGCACTTATTAAAAAGAAGCTTTAACGTTCATTGTTCATAAAAATCTGAGTATAAATTACCAGTCTTAACAATATTATTGTCGAAGAATATAAATTATAAAGGTTTAATATTCTAAACACGGAACAAGGATACTTCGAGTTTGAAAGAATGGTCAGATGTATAAATAGTTAAGTCTATAAACAAACTCCGGTTTATTGAGAAAAAATGATTTCTGATTTTGCCTGGAATAATCAGCAGGGATAGAATCATGTCGATCGTTGCAATTAATTCAGACAAGATTCGTACAAGAAAAACCTGTTGTTCTACTTTCTCCAGACAAACCACCACAGACACTAATAATAACTCCCGGTGTAGTTTACGGACCAAAATGCTGTTTCTAATAAAGGAGATTTTCTTTAAGAATGTTTTAACAAATTGTTAACATGGCAAGGATATTTTATACATAATATATATAAATAAAGTGTATTAGATAACTGATATATAGTAAAACAAATACAAAAGTACATACTATATACTGTTAAACAACATTTATTATGTAAAAATTAAGAAAAGTACCAACAGTTGATGTAAAACTTTATAGCTTATCAAATTTAAATTAATGAAAATTTACAAATAACACAACTAACATAGTACTAACTAAAGTATATTTGATAACTTACACTAAAATTAATACATGGTATGAAACATAACATCTCATTTTTAGGGAAATATATCTTTACGCCGGCTATATTAGTGGACTTGGCTGGACCCCAGATTGCAATTCCATAAAACGAAACAGCCCTTATAATGGCTCATACATGATTATTGTTTATTAAATATTATTTTCCGTTTTACTTGAACAGTCATTATTCATACAGGTAAGTCCTGTCGTGTGTGGCTGAAAACTGAAGACTGTTCAGTTAAAGTACGGAATGCAATTATCATATTTTACCAAAACGGTTTTGAATTTTCTAGTTAAATGCGGTGACTTTTATGAAGGATTATCGTTAAAAATTACCGTATGCGGTCTTCACTTTTAAGTTGTTGATTAATACGTAATCGATTATTGATGACCTGAGAAATGCAACACAACTTAATTATTACGACAAGTTAGTAAGCGTTAGTACAGAACGTTCCGTATAATATGCACATTCTTCAGTTCCATTTTACTTGTACGAATTTAATTTCCGATAAGACAAAGAGCTAAACGGATGGTTACGGGGCTTATAATTGTATAGTAAATTAGAAGTTTGGTATGAATTATGAAGTGGTATTTTGGAACTTAGGGAGAGGACGGTGGAGATGTTACATCTTCAAATTTACATGGTACTAGCTGATTTTTTGTCTTAAACGACGTTAATTTAATACCGGAATACTAAATTTCAGTTCAGACAGGGATAGAAGTGTAGTTCATTATTATATGAAGACATTCACGAGGCAATATTTTTAAATTCGCTATGGCCCACAGTGGTATAAAAAACGATTTTAGGCGGCCAAAAGTACTATTTTTAAAACTAAAAAATTATTGTTTTTTTTTTTATCAATAATTTATCGTTACAATATTCTGACGCTTAAACCAAAATTTCAAAAGAATTAATTAACATAAACCTGACTTACAACTGTTAGTATAAAATATATACATTATTTGATTGATATTTTCCAACTTTATACATTTTCTTATTATTTAATATTCACATACTATTCAACGATAAAAGAAGAATTTTTTTCACACAGTTATTACATTGTATATCTACATGTAATGACACATTATTTTTTTATTTTAATTTATTTTTTATTTTTTTCCTAATTGCTATATTATGTTGACATTTTAAGAGTTTTAGTGGTTTTTGAACTTTTGAGGAGTAATAGTTAAATTTACGCAGTTTTACCAACTATTCAATACATACATATTGTAAAGGAAATTGATAGCTCTTTGAAAATATAAACATTTTTTGCTTTCAGTTTCAACAGTAATTTACAAAAATGGTTTTCTTTATAAATATGACGTTTTACTGAAAAAACCACGCTTTTTATATTATTTAGTTTTTTCACTTGAAACGATAAAGTTTTATTTTTTATTTATACGATTGTTATATAATTGTCGTAAATGTAATAATGACATATTATTGTGGCTTACTGTGGCCTATGGCTTCCACAGATTTGTCCATATTAATTTTGATTCGACATTTAATCCCATTCATCAATTTTAGTCACGTGATCTTGGAGTATTTTTGAATACTAACCCAATTGAGATTTTGACTTGTGACGATGACAGCGGTGTCAACGGCGAATCTCCAACAAAAAGTACGAGCACATTTTTTGAGTCGGACAAAACGTCCTAAAATATATAGGTATTTCTCGGTATTTGATTTCTTAATACAATATTAACTATATTTGATTATTATTCTTTAAACTTACACTATTGCAATTGTCAAGTACAAAAAGTTCAAATACAACGAAATTTACTTGGTAGGTAACTAGGTATATCAATATTATGTTCATGGCATCTTATTACATACCCTTATTTAGATCTAGATAATATGATTTATATATAGGTATTGCCGTATTAGTATTCATTTAACTCATTGAAGTCATTAATTAGGGACATGGATTATAAACCAAATTTAATTTTTTTTTAAATATTGATTATGTGAATTGAATAATTAATTTGTATTTTTGGCCTATTTGTTCAACTCGAAAAATTTGCTCGAACTTTTTGACCAATTACCTACCGTCAGATATACTAAAAAAAAATTTGTATTTAGAATTAAATTTTAACTTTAGATAACCGAATGAAAAACGAAGTTATAATTTTCACTAGATAATATAATATAATATTATAGTAAGGGGAATAATCGAATGTAATAATCAAATAAATTAGATTATTTTAAAAATCATTCGAATAATAAAATAATTGAATGATAAAAATTAGAAGTAAAAATAACGACAAAATAAACATGTCATGGTAAAAATCACGGTCTTAGGACTTAGATTATTAAAATAATCGAATAGATTCTCAGTTTTTAGGTAAATAATTAGTAATAACAAATACGCTTCAACTGAATGTTCCCTAATTATATTATTCGTATACACTATACAGTATACCAATGACTGTATTTTTATAAAACCGAATAAAACCAATGACTATAAAGTAGACAGTATTGTACGGTGAATGAGATAAAAAAGCATTCGATTATTTTATCATTCTAGTGAAAAATGCATATGCATTAGACTAAAAAATATATCGATTATTAAAATCATTCGATTATTCCCATCACTAATATTATACAGGAAACAGGATATGCGACCTACGTAGAATTTATTGTTATTGATTAATGATAACTAATTACGTATAATGTGTCTACATGACGTATTGCACTGTGCAGACTCTAATCACAGATGCAGCATAAAATGTGAAGCGGCCCAAATTCGTTATGGCCAGATAAATATTATTTTTAAACAATATTATTGATAATATGAGATATATAATACAAGGCTTCCCTCCCCAACAAACTGAAACCTACAATTAAAATAATAATATAAGTTCTAACTTCTAATGGTATTTTTTTCATCTATATTTTTATGTGTTGTAAATTTGTAATTTCCACAGCTTGTTTATACATTACACCAAACCATAAAAAATATTAAAATGTACAGATAAACAATTACGTAAAAAAATTATAAAATTTGAAAAGGTTATTATTGTTATATAAGTAAATTCGTTAAAATTGCTATTAATAACTTATTATTACACTACAGAAATAAGCATGTATTTATTAAAAAATAGCAGTTATCAAAAAAGTACTTACCACTAGTAAAATTAAGAAATAAAGTAAATGAAGAGATCTATATAAATAAAAATAAAAATACATTTTTAAAAAATTTCTTTGGGCAAGCATCTACTTAAACAATTTCCTTATTTACTATGATAATTTAATAAATATAAATGTATTATTAACAAAGAAGTTCTTCACTAATATCAAATTACTAATTTATTAAACGTCATAAATAATATTAAAAATAAAATAAATTTTAATCAGGTAAATGCATTAACTTAAAAATAATGAATACAGTGCCTAAGTTTCTAGGTAAAGTTGTAGTATGAAACATAGTTTAGTAAATGTTGATGAGACTTCAATGGAAAAGTTTTGAAAATTGGAGGCCACTTTGAAGAGGGCGCTACACACCCATATGTGTTCTCTCTGTCTTACAAATGCATAACATAGCAAATTGTATTCTCAACAGATCAGGTTTAGCTCTGTTAGTTTAAAAACTAGAGTGAATTGACCTCTTATAAAATTAAAAGGTAAGATATCTAGTAAATATCTAGTGAATCTCTAAGGTTTTTTTTTAGATTTTCATTTTAAAATACACACACAATTTACAATTTTAAAATACTCATCACCTTGATTTACAATTAAAAGATAAAAAAAACCCTATGAGGTTACTAGATAATATTCTTACCTCTAAATTGTATAAGAAGTCAATTCACTCTAATTTTTGAACTAACAAAGCTAAATGTGATCTGCTATGTTATGCGTTTGTAAGACAGAGAGAATACATGCGGGTATAGCACCCTAAGAGAAGTGGCTTTAAATAGTAGATACTGTTAGATCTTAGCAATAACTCAAAACAAAGAAAGTAACTGTTTCAAGAAGTAATTATGTTAAAATAATACACAACATAAATAAAGAAATACAATAAATATTAGTGGGTAGTATACTAGTATTAAATGTTATTAGATAAATTGTATTTGGTTGGTATTTACCATATTATTTATATGCCAAACAAGTCTATTACTAGTATTGTACAGCAACAGTAAATAACAATTTTATATTAGTAGGGTACCTACAAGATGATTTCTTATACCACTACAGAAAAATATTTTCTAATAAATGTAAAATGTAAATGTAAATCTAGCAAATATAAAGTAAAAATTTAAGAGGATATCAGCGCACTATTCGTTTTCTCACTCGGGCC
>NC_042494.1:84890675-84898633 GCF_005508785.2 Acyrthosiphon pisum
AATAAAAAAATAGTTGTACATTTAAATGATGTTTAAATTGATTTGAGACAATATTTAGACAAATCGATATGTCATTCCCTCAAACGTATTATTCTCTATCTTTTTTGTAATAGGTGACTTTACTCTAAGATTACTTAAATGCCTCGTTAAATGCATAGAAAAATGATTTTGCATAAATGCGTTTTGTCTATGTTGCGCGTGGGCCAGAGAGAGAAAACGAATGGTGCGCTGACATCCTCTTAAGGTTTACCATGCAAACAGATAAGGATAAAGCTACGACTTATGATCAAAGTTTTCTTTTTAAGTATTAATTTAAAAATATATACATTAAACACACATAAGATTATCACAATACAAATAAACTGCTTGTTCCAGTGGTCATACAATGTTTGTTCCTGTTAAATAAGTTCCTTTACCCAAATATAGTTCACTTTTCAAAATTCTATTAAGCTTTATCATAATTCAGTAAATGTACACATTGTCAACATTTTAAACTATAAAATATCAGTGGCACAGCCGCATAGGTAGTACACAAAGAGCCGGTCTAATTATTAATAAGTAACAACACTAAAAATCATAAAATATATAAGCAATAATTATGAAATATGTACCAACCTATAAACATTTAAAGTAATGTAATATTATGTGTTAAGTTTTTGAGAATCTTAAATAACATTTATAAATTCAAATACAATTATAAGTACATCACGTATAAACCATCACTCTCTGTTTTCTGTCATCGTCCAAAAAAAAAGCAAATGCAACGCAGGTCTTACTTCTCCGTAAAATACGGAATATTGCCGCTCAATAAGCTAGAGCCTCAAAGAAACAAAAGAAGATGATAGATTATTTTGTTTAGTATGTATTTTTGTATGAAAATATGTACACATCGTAAAATATATACTTTTATGGTTAATTTTCTGTCAACCGTGTATTCGGTTTACTGTCATACTTCTGGGCTCGACAGTGATAGTTAATCGAGTTTCTACTGAACCTATTTAAAATATGATATTGTGATTCTCAACCAACAACAAAACTACACTTTAAAGTCTTGTTTACTAAATAGGAAATAGTTATTGTTAATTATTGATTATAGTTTACAAACAGCAGATAATCATAACAAAATTATTTATTGTAATTTGTAAATAATTAAAACAAGGATTAAAACCATCAAAGTCTATACTATAAACTTTTGACAAAATATGTCAAGATACGAGTCAAGATATGTATACAGTAAAACCTCTAAATACCGGACACTCTTGATCACTGAAATTTTGTCCGCTATTCAAAGGGTTCAATTTGTAGAAAGTTTATAGTTTGTTTTGAAAAAACGTCTACAATTTGAAGATGTCTGTTAAGGGAAGATTTACCTTGGTTTTCATTTTATAAGCAAAAGCAAAGTTAAGAAAGACTTAACATTTTTTTAACACATGGTAGAAGAACAGTTTTACTGTTCGCTCATAATTACAAATTACACAACAGGAATTAGGATTACAATTTTAAACTTAATTAAAATTACATAAGCTGGGGAATTTTCCTTGTTTAATCTAACAAAAAAACCTAACATTTAAAGTTAAACTAGAATAATTTTTACTTTAAATAAATTCATAATAAAACACTTACTGAAAATAGATCATTAAGAACCTATTATGTGAATGAAAATAATGACTTATGGATTAGGTACAAATTAAATGCAAGTATAACAATTATTAATAAATAAGTCATTCTAGGTATTCATATAATTTATTAATCCTAAAACTTAACAAGTGTGTAATGTGTTTAATACTCAGTTAGACAAATTAATCGTCACAATTTTTGATACCAAATGAACATTTTAAACTCGATTTTAAATTATTGTATTATGAAAGTAAAACTATAGTTTTCTATTAAGGTATAATTAGTACTTGTAATAGTTATATCATAGGCGTAGATAAGAGTTATTTTGGGGAGAGGGTAATATAACATTTTAGAACATTAAGATAAAATATATAATAACCAATTTATAATAAAAACAAAATCTAAAATATTGTGGGAGGGGTTGGTGGAACATGCAAACTATTACCCATTGCCCATATGTTATATACTTATATAGATGAAACCCCGGATGAAATCAAGGGGTACCTTGTTAGGTAATCAGTTTAGAATACGTTAGAATATGAATAAACTACTTACTACCTATGTTATTTTTCCAAGTTGTTTTAAGTGTTACTTTAAAAGAAAAATTTCATTTTTTAGAATTAAAAAAAAAGATGATTTTAAGATACCTACATTTTTTCAGCAGTCTATCCACTATCCGTTTCATTAGACATGTGGAGGAAATGTGAATTTAGGTTTTTTGTTTTAATATTTTAATTCTGATAAACCTGAGGGTCACCAGTCCCCAAACTTCAACACCTCCACAAACACCAATGAAACCTGACTTCTAAAATTCCTTGACGAGTTCAAATCTATAATAAACCCTCTTATCTCTCTCCTTACCACCATCCTCTCATATCTCATAAACACCAAAAATTTCAATTAATAACTTTCTACAAACGCACACACTCTAAGTTCCACAGCCATCATAATCCCCTGATTTCCCAGCTATCCACCAAAGCTATTCTTGGTGACCCCAGAAGGCGTCTAAAATGTACCTGGCGTCGTGACCTACTAATTTAAAATTGTTCATACCTCTACCTCCCCTAATCTTATAATCCTGCCCTCTCTTACTAACAAATTAAAATCCTAGCCTAAAATCCTAACCTTAAGTGCCTCCAATGGGCGGCTTCTTATCTCCAGCCACTCAAGCCATATCACCTCCATCACATGCACTTATTGTAAAACAACATTTACAGATTGTGTATATTTAAATAAACGATAAAAAAAAAAATTCTGATAAATATTTTTAATAGTAAATAACTTGATTTTAAATAAAATTGTTATCATGAATAATTTGTATACCTATATTTACTAAAATTAACTTAAATTATTTTTTTTAAGAACTAAAAACTTAATAAATATATTATATACAAATAAGTCATAACCTTGGTCATAACCTTTAAACTATTACTTAAAGTTATAGCTTACAAAAAAATAAATCACATCTGGCCTTACTTAAAATTAATAAAAGTTTGTACCAAAGTAATAAGTAATAACCAATAGGTAATATAATAATATGTGAGGTAATATCTATTTAACACCCTCCTTATACATATTAGGTAGGTATATAAAAATTTAAATTAATTAAGTAGGAACCCATGAACTAAAACCTCAACTAAAACTAATAAAATGTATAGGCTAGGTATTGAATTTTATTAATATTTTTACTTTTAAAATAATTACATACACTTAGGTACTTTACTTTTCTTTTTTATTAATTTTCTTTGCATATATATACTTATTTGCTCATTGATATAGAAAAAGTAAATTCTATAATGAGTACCATCAGACTAAAACTTGATATAAGTAATTTATTTCTACCATTACCATTCTATTATTAGTTACCTACTGCATTTTAAACTCAATTTAAATGATTAGCTAGGGACTTAGATTCCATATACTAGTTAATATACCATAGTAGCAATTTAAAAGTATTATGTAGGTACCTAACTTATCTAGTGATTAAAAAAAAAATAATTCTGAAAATAATTAAAAAACTTTAACTTTATAGGTACCTATATAAGTTGAAGTCTGGGTTAAATAAATTTTTATTTTTTTAATTAAAACTAGCAGTATTTTATGAAATATTGAAAGTAAAAATTGTATTTGTAGTTGCGCGATAGTTATTCACACCCAAAAGTCAGTGTACAAATATTTTAAAACTATATGGAAGTCCTAGAAGTTAAGCGGAAGAGGTCTTGGAAGTTTATAAAAAATCTTGGAAGTTAAGTTAGTAGAAAGTTGGGTGTGCGTAATGGTGGTTGCTTTTGTTTAAGACTAGACAAGTCAAGAATAAATTAATAAAAAAATACTACCATAGAATACCTTATGTTTACAACAATAATTAAGGACTACCTATCATAATCAATTATTGTTATCAACCAGTTATCAATAACTGTAGTCAGTATTGAAAAGTGAAAACAACAAGTTATACTAAATGTCAAATATATTAATATGGTATTAAACATGATTTAAAATCAACAATATATAGGAAGTATAAGCCATAGATATATACAACAACTAAATAGCTGTCTTTATACTTCAGTTGTGACCAATGTTGAAATTGGCCGCCATCTATAAAGCAGGCAATGTTGACATTTATTTTACATTGATTTATATACATATATATTTATCTAAACATATATACTATGATAATATTATTTTGTAAACATTGCCTGCTTTGTATATGGCGGCTGACTTCCATGACTAGGAGACGGCTATCTAGTTGTTGTATATATCTATGGAAAAGCTACTTACAATTTAAAAAAAAAAAAACCCAATGCCCTCCTCAATAAAATAGTTTCAACTACCTTTATTATCACCAAAAGTGTATTGTCCATTTGTCCCAGTCTAAACATCATCTTGTTGATTTTAAACTCATGGTTCAAAACAAATTTTATGGAAATATTAGTTTTATCCTTAATTTTATATTGTAGGTACTAGAGTTAGATATGAAAATATGACATTTTTTAATTGATCAGTACAGATCAGTATATATTATCTTAAATTTCCAATTGTCACACAATGTCTCTTGTTCTGTTCCAACGATGATAGATTTGCAAAGGTCTAAAGTTCAATGGGTACATGCTGGTATATTATTTTTTTTTAAATACAATATTTTTCTATATTATGAGACATGGGTCAAAGGTGAAAAATTACCAGTAATTTTCTTAATAATTAGGATTAAACTGTTAGAATTAAACTAACAAAAACCAAAGGGAAAAAGGAATATTTACAATACATCAGTTTTCGACAAAATTGATTTTTAGTTTATACCTACCTTATCTTTGGGAATTAATAACTTAAATTGTTTGTTTTAAAACCACTTAATATACCTAGATGATTAATATGTTTTTTGTTTGCATCTTTTATCTCTTGTATTTAATAACCTAAATTTCCTATGTATTTGTTTTATTTTACATGTGATTAACATAAGTAATAATTTTTAATACATACTCTCTTTGGTAGGTACCTAACATCCTACCTATCTAATTATACAAGTACAGTAGTACCTATGACAGTATGACACTTATTTATTAATTAATGAAGTAGGTACCTATTGTTACATTTATTATGTTTCTTTGATTTTCTTTGTGAAGTTATAAAATACGTAAACATTACTCTGATATTCTCAATATAAATTGACTACCTATAAGTGTTAGGTATAAAATAAAATATATATTAAAAAGAAACCAATTTTTTTTAAATATTGGATTAACAATATCAACAGTTAGTAATATTACATAGCTTCAAATAGATTATGAGTAGGTAGGTATTACAAGAAAATGTACCTTTTTTATCATTTATATTCATATTATATGGGTACATAGGTATTAAATATTTTTACATAATATTATATATTTTATCTAGGTAGATAGATAGAAATTATGAATAAAACAAAAGAAATTTAACAGCATCTTTACACTATATGTCTTAGCTAGACAATGTTTCTTTGACGAGTTAAGCAACACTGCGACCGTGTACAGTGACAAATTGCTATTATTCAGAGAAACAAAATACCTCAAGAGTCAAGCATTTTTCAGGGTAGAATAGATTGTTGCGAAAACATACCACTGGACACCAGCATTGCAATTTGCAACCGCCTACGCATTACCCTGAATATCTGACCTAGGTGTAACACCCATAGGTAACAAACAGGTGCAGTACTCACCCATAATTCCGTTCCCCAACTCATCGTTCGCTGTTTTTCCACATCAAACCACCAAACAGGTGCCACAGACTCCAATCCACGTCGTTATTAGGGACGGGTTTTTTTTTATCCTTTTCACTTCGACCCGGTTTGGGAGTAAAACAAGATATCCGAACGGAGAACAGACGCACTACGAAGGTGATACCGAATCCGTCACTGCAATCGACGGCAGCGGTAGCAGACGACAAGAGGAGAACATGACATATTTTAATTGAATGAAAAATATATTATAATCTCGTCAGTCGTTAATGCACAAAAAAAATTGAAAATTAACCGCAAAAAACGAACGGTGAAAGAGGAAATTAGTACACTGCCAAAAATCTAAACAAACAACAAACAACGGAGACGAGTGCGCGAAACGGGTGCGACGAACGAACTGATAAAAGCGTAAAAAAAGAAAAAGAAAATGTTAAAAACGTACGACGTCAACTTCACTGCGGCGGCGAAACGACGACGACGTCTGGCGGTGTCAGTGCGGCACCGTTTGTTTTGTTTCCATACCACAGCTACCGCCGTTATTTTTTTTCTATTCCATGAACCAGAACCACTCGTCGCTTATCATCAATTCGTTGGTCGGTCGTCCATAGAATATAATATCAGGAATTAAATTTAAATTTTTAATTTGTTAAATAATTCAATAATATATCACCCTATGCGGTCGTCCCATGGGGCATGGGCCGCTACTGTAACAATATATCATGAGCCTTGTATTAAATTTTCACGCTTCTTAGCCAAACAAATACAATTTTATTGATATTCATAGAAAAAAAAATTAAAAAAATTAAATTTTGAAATTGTCCGAAAACAGCTCAAATTGAGTCAAAATATTTTGAATATCTCATGGTATTTATATACAAAATTAAAATATAATCATTCAGTTAAATTTTCATGTATTTACAGTTATTCGTTTTTAAATTACAACAAAATAAAAAATCAATACATGAGAAATCAAGTGAATACCAATGTTCTAAAAATATGAACTTCAAACTAAGTTAGACAAACTTATGAGGAATATTGTATTGCATTTTAAAATCTTAAATTTAAAAAGAAAATTTTTATGTATTTGAGTATTTCTAACTCAAAATAATTTGCAAATTGTTGTCATTTTTACGTATTTAGTCAAGATTTGAACTTGAAATGCTTATAAAAAAAATTGTCTATGAAATTTTGAAATTTTTCAAATATCATTGTATTAATATATTAGGAGCTTTCTATCAAATTTTCAAGCTGTTTTACCCAACAAATGAAATTTTATTGAGATTTATAGAAATAAAAACTAAAAAATTTGAAACTCAAAATGTTCGTACAGTTCAAAGTAACTTTAAACCAAATCAAATTTTTTTGAAAATTTTATTGTGTATATAAAATGTTAATATAACTAACCGGTGAAAATTTCATGTATCTACTGTCATTTTTTTTTTAGAGTTCAGTGGCGCACATACGGAGGGGGGTTTCGGGTTCAACCCCCCCCCCCAGGAACAAAAAAAAAAATTGTGATATTATTGATGCATTTTTTATTATTAATCATCCATGTATACACAAACATACGTCATAATAATATAACTATTAAGTATTGACTATTGAGTATACACTATACTTTAGCAACAACGTAGAAAGATTTCATAACGAAATTATGGGTGCCGTTCCTATATCGATCAAAATAGACATTTGATCGTACACAGTCAGTTAGTTGCGTGCGGACATAATTAATACATATTAATATTATTGTTATTATCTCGGCCAACTCGATCGGTCAACGGAGAAAAAACCGATTACGTTATAATCGTTGAATTTCGCGTGAACGACAATATACGGTGAAAAAGATTTTATTTTTATAACAGCATCGTAAATGACCATGTTTAACATTTTCGTTAAATAATATTGTGAAATTTTCGTTCATTCTGTTCTATTCTGCCTAGGGGTGGATAGGCCCATGGGGAAAAAGGGATTTTCCCTGTGGGGCCCCCATCTATGTTTATGTTGGGGGGCCCACTCAGGTCTACACATTGTTTTTTTGCACAATAAAATATTCACCAATTAGGAATAGTTTAAATTTAAAACAATTCATTTTTTTATATTAATTATTATTACTAACTGTTATTTTTAACAA
>NC_042494.1:84898733-84900171 GCF_005508785.2 Acyrthosiphon pisum
TCATTTTTTTTTCTATAGTAATCTTTAAAAAATATTTATTTTCAGTTTCTTTAAAAATAATCTACAAATCTAAAATGCTTTTTAATAATAATTTTCAAATTAATTTAACAAAATACCAAGGGGGCACTGCCCCCGTTAAATTTTTTGAGGGGGGGCAATTGCCCCCTCTCGCTCCCCCCAGTTTACGCCTATGTTTTGGCCAATATTTAGTACGGAATTTGTACACATTTTTTTTCTAAGTTATACAAGAATTTGTGTGGGAGGCTATAGAAACGTTCCTCTACCTCCCCTTATTTCCAAAACTACTTATTTATATGAAACTTCTATGCAGATATTTAGTTTGGAATTTGTACAACCTTACGCGAAATTTTTGAAAAATCCTTTACAACTGAAAGAAGCATTTTCCTCATATGCCGTTTCCCCAGCATTTATCATAATATATTAATATTATCTGCACATTTTAGTTAAAACTTAAAACTTATTACCTAGGTAGGTATAACATTAATATCGTGTATACCTACATATACACAACTGTAGGTTACACAACCTATAGCCAAACGCTAAAAACAAAATAATATAATATTAAACGATGCCATATTGTTATAAATAATAATAATAATAATATCTTGGACCATAGTAACAAGATTTGTTTATTTATCTTTAAGTTTTTAAAATTAATTATTCACAAAGCAATATACCGGACGAGCTTGGAGAGAAACACTGGTTAAAAGAATACAAAAGAATATCATCGGGGAATGTCCAGGAACTGGAGTGGCGCCTATAATACAATAACGAGACATACTGCACCGAGGACAAAGGGAGGACTACCGGCGGGCTGTCGGACCTGGACGCCACGGGGCCGATCCCGAGTGGACGCGGTCGGCCCCCTTGCGGTGACCCGGCCACGTTCTCGTTGGGCCGCGACGACGGCTAAAGGGTTGGTGTACTACAACGTAATATTATGCGGCCGACCAGCCGGCGGTGGTGGAGGAGGAGGAGGAGGATGTGAGCTCGACGGTGGAGATGGATACAAAAAAATATGGCGTGCAGTGGTGGTACTTGGAGCAGCAGCAGAAGAGGACGGGGATCGGTGAGGACGAGTTTGGAGATCAGCCACGGCTGGAGGACCGCCGAAATCATAATGCCATGGAAATGCTGCCCGCGTCTGGAAAACCGGTACGCCCCTGAGCGACGAAGGTGTTCGTTCTGCCGCGGTCGGGGCGGGCGAGCGGCCGGTCGAGCGGCCGGGCGAACAGGACTCGAAAGTGTGCTGCAGGTGTCGAGGTGAGCGTACCAGAGTTGCAGGTGTCGGGACCTGCAGGAGATGGTGACAACAGAGTCGAAGTCGAGGAAGAACAAACGGAGTGACGGTGAAACTGGACGGGGTGAGAAGAGACGTGGCAGTTCCACGAGAAGCGCGAAAACAAACGTAATTATT
>NC_042494.1:84900271-84906363 GCF_005508785.2 Acyrthosiphon pisum
ACTCCAGGGGAGGATACACCGTGTGTATAATGTGACGTCAAACGTGGTTTTTGTGTTTAAATTTATTCGGACAGGTTGACGGCCGCGATCGTTTATTATTATTATTATAGGTATATTCTCGAGGCAAACACACGCACATAGATCCCGAAGATTGATATACATGTCATATTATGTGGCCGGAGTGCGGCGCTGCGGATAAAACGCTCTTCGGACGTCTGACGAGATGTTATCCGCCGTCATAACTTTGGCCGGACGTGTAAAAATCTGTAAGTCATCTTGTTGTACACAGCTGAGTTTCACTATACGGTGTGACCGGTGTCATCCCTGTGCGACTGCATTACGAATGGTCCAAAATATTTTTATGTAGACATGTATATGTATATTTAATATTATTATTATAATGAACCACGCGTCACGTTTTTTCCCGACCAGCCCTCCGAAGAGTATTCCAAAATATTTCTCATGGTGAATTCCCCCACCTGAACAGGCTATATTTTCGGTAAAATAAGATGGAATTTTCAACAAAGAAAACTTATTTGAATATGAAATTATTTTTATTTCTCCCAAGTCTAATTTTGAACGCGCGTATTATAAAATAAAAGCGGAATACATTTACAAATATTTACATAGATATAATAATTATTTATGTATATTATTTAATTTCGATTGATCATAGTCTCTTTGATGTAATAAAAAATACTATTATAATAATAAAAATAGTAGAGTAGTACTTAAGTAATATTAAAAAAAAAAACAGTAAAAATATAACTTTAAAGAAATATAATAATTTAAAACTAAAAAATTTAGTAAATTAAATATAATTGATGAAAAGAAAAAATTGCTAGATAATCCAACATAAAAATGCTAAAAAATGTTGATTTGTGATTCTTCTTTAAACCTAAACACATATTTTCAAGTTATAATACTTGTTTTAAGCTTAACTTATTATTTTCTTAATTATACATTTTAATGGGAAACGTCCTTCGCATATTATATTATCTGATTATTATTATTAACACTTTGTTCGACGATTCGCTAAACGCATGACCGGGTGAGGCGAAAATATAAAACCGTTGTTTTTTATAATTAACCTAGTTGATTAGTTTATTTAGATAACATATTATTGGAACAAAAGTTTCCTAATGTTATTTGTCTTAAAATGTAATATAAAGTTTTAGGTGAGGTATGGGGCGTAAGTAAAATTTTGCCCTCGAGCCAAACACATTTTCTAAATTCACAGTGGCCGCATAATATAATTATAACAGACTCTTTTACAAACGGATTTCGATATAATATATTATATTATGGTAATATCACAACAACAATCCCCGCCGTGTTGCCCGCGAGTTATGACCACATACAGTTGTTCGTGCAGCGATCCGTATTTCACGCCTCAGCGGATTTTCGTATCTTCGGGACGTCACCGCCGCCGACGGTGGGTCACAGGTGGCCGACCACCGGCAGTATACCGAAGTCGGTAAAACGGTCATTTGCAGGAAAACGAACGCGCATACACGCATAACATATTACACGCATAGTTTTCACTATCAAAATATTTCACATTTATTGTATTAAATCTAATATTTATCTGCCTATGTAAAATTAAAAAGACATCATTGTATAAATAAATATATTATATATATTATACACTGTATTGTCAATAATAGTATGTACAGAAAATGAGACGCACGTTTTTTTCGTTTCCTGAAAAGTATAATAATTTTGCGGATTCGCCCCCCTTTTACCCCTTTACTATTTTTTTTTTTTTTTTTTTTTTTTATTATTATATTATACATACAATTTAATACATACAATTGAATAAAACAAAAAAATTATATACCTTCCGTAAGCATAGCTTGTGTCGAAGGTATAGAGTTAACTATTTTATATAATATGTAATATGTAAATTTGCAATTTGATTTTAAGTGAATACATACTTATTATGAACATTACAATACAGTAAATTATTTCTTATAGATTAGGTTTTTAAAAGAAAAAAAAAAGAAAACAGATAACAGAGCTTTCATTTACAGATATAAATAATTATTGATCTAGAGACATAAACAACCATTTTACAACTAATGTTTTTTTTTGTAATTATAGGCATAGAATATATTATATATTCTTATTCTATATATTATTATAATACACAGTGTTGGGCATGGCACCAATAACTGGAATTGTATACATGCAGAGCGCAGTTCACGAACCTTGTATGTATATAGTCACGGTATTATACGATAATGTATAAGAAGTAGGTAATAACTAATAATAATATCGTATACCATTGCAATATTAGAATAATTTACATACTCGCGGTCTTGCCGCTCTGCAGTATACGATGATGCGACGTCTTATAATATAAAACAGATCAGTGAGCCAACCAGTGGGTGGTGTTGATTTCGGACTCCATTGGGCCGTAAGAAATATTTTGTTAAATGTATTTATTTATTCTATAACATCATAATATGGATAAATGATCCACTGTAATAACGATTTTGTGGTAGTTCGCATAATGATAAGACGACTACGGAGAACATTTCACAGCGTTCGGCGCATCAAACGAACTATAGACCCTCCCCCGCACTAAGACAATTCTAGTTAGACGCTAATAGCGGAACTGTAAAAATTGTTTAGCAGTTTTTTATAGCTCTTATATATGTTTTTATTGCTCATGAGTAATGGCGACGGTCGGATTGGAGGCTAACTGTATGTATATTACCTATGTAATATATTATAATACCTATATACATAATTATATATAATAACATATATATATGTTTATACGTTCTCGCGCACAACACTGCACATCCGTCCGTCTTCGTCCGTACCTATAATACTTGAGTGGAGATTATAATGATTTTCTGCACGAAACACGCGCGCACATGATATTATATTATCGTCGTCTCATCGTGATATGCACACCGGTTAGCATTCTGATGCACCGTCCAGATAAGTGCAACATTGTGCAGCAGCTCTACCGGACGCGAGCGGTCAGCCAACGACCACAAATCTGAACCTGCGCCAGGACGAGGAGGAGTTATCGGCCGCAGATCGTAGTCGGATACCTGCAGCAGCCCCGTTTGGAAGGGTTTCCGCGGTTTTTTTTTTCCAAGCGCCTACCGCAATAATACTCTGTGAAGTGCGACACGTGCACGCGGAAATCGTGCGATTCTCACATCATAATATACCTAATATAGGTACTACTATTATTACTATTATACAGGAGTATTCGCGAGGCGGCATAATAATGGTGTGTATAGTTTCGTA
This sequence comes from Acyrthosiphon pisum, assembly GCF_005508785.2. Classification (NCBI taxonomy): domain Eukaryota; kingdom Metazoa; phylum Arthropoda; class Insecta; order Hemiptera; family Aphididae; genus Acyrthosiphon; species Acyrthosiphon pisum. Next base: position 84,903,542 of record NC_042494.1, read on the forward strand.
TGGGTGTGTGTTGTGTATATATGTTATAGCCGAGTGGTATTTAATGACGACGACCGTGATGACTATACGCGCGGTGGTGATGGTGTCGCGCACTCGCCGTTGGATCGTCGAGATTTTTAATGATCACGACCACGAAGTGATCTCGCAACACCCATAACGGTATATCACACGATTAAATAATGATTCGATACCGTCATCGCAGCGTGTTCGTGATGGCGAACAGCATCATGGGGTATAACGGAAAAAAAATATATCGAGATGTCAGTAACGGACCAAAACACAAAAACGCAACACACCCATAAGACTTGTCACTGTGGACTCATATTCGGTCGCAATTATAGTGGAGATACATAATACAATATTGTTCATAAATAGTTTTTATTGTCTCCTATAGATAAATAAACTATAGAAAGTATATATACAGCGAGACGAAGCTCCAAAACGTAAAAAACAGAATTCGTACAAAGACTTTAAAGTTGTATACAAAAGTTGGTTAGGTACCTATATTAACACGTGTAAAAGGTGATTCCCCAAGCGGCTCGTCCCCAATTTCTCTTTAATTTTGAATTCATTCAAAATATAATTTTTGCCATTTTTATAAGTATGCACCAGGCACCCTGGCACCTATAGACTATAACTATATACCTAAAGACAGAAATACTATATTTTAAAATACTCATTACTAAGCCGATAAATAATTGTAAATACAAATTATGTATTTATCTGTTATACGATAGTGATCACAGACCCAATAAGATTTAAAATTCGAATATTAAGTTGTCTACTAACTCTTCTATGACTGGTCTATTTCAAATTCAAGTTAATTAAATTGTTTTATATGTACATTTTCTGCGGTTATGTCTATTTCATCTACGACAATGTAATAATATTATGTTTGTAATTTGACGATTAACAAAAAAAAGGATAATAATATCTCGTATCGACTACGTGACAATACTCTGTACTTTTTAGAACGCCAAAATATACACATAGATAAGGTTAGTACGTTAATAGAAACGAAATATAATATTAATAATCTATATTGTTAGAGTATACAAACATTACAAACATACTAAGTACATAATATATTGTTATTTTAGCTCACGTATAATATGACACACGTATTTTAATGGACCAATTTATTTTGGCCTTTTTTTTCAATTACGGTAAAAATACGGATCGTTTGGGCGAGAGGTCAATATATATCATTTTGAAAATGGATTATAATAATATTATTTATTTCGTTGAAATATGAATGTATATTTCCTATACTATTACGTGTTCGTGATATTTACATAATATTATGAATTGTATTTGTATACGAATGGGTATAAAATACCTAATAATATTACCAACACAACCCCAATTGAATTATTCTATTGTGTTCGACATTCACCAAAAAATATTCACTCTAAAAATCAAAAACAACTCACGACAATAATAATATTATCGTTTAAAGCATTTAGGTATGCACTGCTATTACGACCAGTTTTCTAAAACGTCCATAGGTACCTGCGTATACCTAACTAAGAGAGTTATGTCCGTGAAGATGTTTGCAAATACATAGTATTATACACTTAATGATGCTTGAAACTCCCTAGTTAATACAGATAATATTATTAATGATAATTTGATAGGATGGGTATGAAAGGTCCGACTTTAACCGTATTATGAACTCCTTGTCGAGACATCAAAGGACGCATGCTTATACAGTTATACCTACATGATAATTTTGGCGGCATTTTGATTCCTATTATTGTAATATAATAATGTATAATATTACATACACAGGATTATTTACCCAAGCATTAATGCATTATTCAGGATACAAAATATACAATTGGTAGAACTAAAAACCAAACAATAATTAACCCCTCGGTATATATAGAGCCTGCAGTACGCGTTCACCGTTAATCCAAAAACGCATAATATTACCTATATTATATTCTAATTGGAAAGAAATACCGTAGCACATGGGCATAATTGCAATAATAGGTAGGTATGTAGTATAATATTATATGGCTACTTAACGAATCGCCAACTTACAGCAACCCAACAATATTATCACAACGGCATGTTTTACACGACCTTTCTTTAGACTGGTCGAACGAAAATTAACTATAATAGTACCATCGCTGTAGACAATGTCGATATATACGTTGTGTGTACGTACTCTCATTTAAATCGTTCGTTAATTGGCATTTTATTTTATTTTGCAGGCATCAAAATGATAATAATAATATGTAATGTACGCAACACGTGTTTATTATTTTTAATTAGACCGGAAGCCGACGGCTTTCACTATGAAGACGTGCGCGTGCGCATAAGAGCCGTTGAATCCCAAAAGACGTACAGACGCATGTTCACTGTACAATATATAATCTATCATATTGACTACATAGTACATACCTAAATAATAAAGGTAATAATAAAATATTGTTATTACCTAGGTATAGTGCGCACCTATATGACTTTATAATTTAATACGCACGTCGGCCACGAACGAACGAGACGACGTGTTCATTAGGAATTATAATGCATAGACGATTTGTTTTCACTTTATTAATATTCAGATTCGAAAATTAGGCGCCTCACCAAAACGAAAAAGAACGAGAAAAAGTACGCTGATCCGAAGAGAGGTTTTATGCTCTATATAAATATAATTATTCAATCAACTAAGGCGAGGTATTGTTGTATTATATTGGTTTTTCAATCAGTCCGGAGGCCGTGTCTATACGAATTATAGCTGGTACCTAATTCCATTTTTTCACTCCTTGTCAGCGGCGTGGCTGTGGGATGCGTCTATATAATACGATCGAGTT
>NC_042494.1:84906463-84907852 GCF_005508785.2 Acyrthosiphon pisum
TTCATATTTTTTTAATAACTTATTTACGTAAATCCGATGACTACAATGGTGCATAACACTACTAGTACTACCACATGCCATAAGCGAACCCATGCGTATTTTAAGGGGGGGAGGAATAAAGGACCATTTAAATTAAGGACTAAATACGCCCGTTGGTGATTCCCACAAACGGGTATCTAAAAAAAGGCTCCCCCAAACAATGTTTTGAATATATATTTAAAAATATTACCTAATGTGCAATAAACATTAATACATAAAGCCTATTATAATAATCAAATATGTCAAAATAATATTTTTCTGGAGGCAACAAATCAAAAATGTGTTTGTCTTTTCCAAGTTTATTGAAAACCTTAGATTAAACAAAAAAAAATATTACCGTAGAGACATGGATTAAAATTAATTCCCAACCTCGTAAGCCTCCCTTAAGTCTCATGCTTATGCCGCGTAAACAGAGTGATGTAGAGGAAGGTACACAGTTATAGGCGACGCTCGGGTCAAGCAGTAAATAAAACACACGACAATATTTCAATGAAAACAATATTAAAACTCTGCATAGGTAGACAGGTAGATAATATATATCAACTATATAAAAGAGTATTTTTCGTACGCGCCTTTGAATCGATTTCACGCTTTCTACGAGAGTCCGCCGATGGGTCAAATCTAATGTTTCGCAGAGAAAGTCGCAAGAGGATATTATTATCTATAGTAATATATATTACAATGGTGGTTTGTATCTTGTTTTGACGGCAAGTCACCACTGTAGTGTGGGTCGCACGGGACAGACGACGCGACCGGCGGCGACGTTCCCGAAAACAAATTCGGCGCAGACCACCACCACCGCGACGACAATAATATATTATATTATATTATATTATATATACATACAACTGCAGTACCTGTTAGCGCCGCTCTACATAATATGTTATTAAAGTGTACGCGTATAATAAATTTCTTTATCATTATATATAGGACGGAATTAATTAGCGAGCGGATTTTAGCAGTCGCGTGCGTGGGGGCGCCCCCGAGCCGGCGGCGTCGTTGTGTCGTCGTCTGCTGGCACGTAGGACCTGCGGCGCGGCGTTGATGTCTCCCGAAACGCGCGACATCTCCGTGCTCGACAGTATTATTACGTACAATATAATATAATACGAAATCACATACACACACACACACACACTCTCGCACCCTCACTTGTATTTTGTCGTACGCACGTCGTCGGTGAAAGAGCTCGTGCGCGGAGGTCTGTGAACGTTTGGAGAATAGATAATAATGTCACAAACACACACACACACACACACATATATATAGATACGCGACGACGACTATACGCTCGTTATTACACCGGCACGCAGGCCAGGCAGGTAGGTAGGTGTATAATACACGCGTATT
>NC_042494.1:84907902-84909666 GCF_005508785.2 Acyrthosiphon pisum
TCCAAAAGTTCTTCCTCCTCTTCCTCATGTCACCATCTCCGCGGGTCCGGCACGCACAGCCCGCACACCTCGATCTGCAGCCAGAAGCGACTTCTAGTCGGAATAGCTCGACTGACAGCCTGCCTGCCCCCAGAACGAACACTGGCGGTTCGGTTTCACGGACGCGGGCAGTATTCCATGGTGGTGGTGGTCCTCCAGCAAAGGCGGATTTCTAGATTCGTCCTCTACTTGTCGGATGCTGATCCCGTGCAGGGTGCTGTCGCCGCTATATGCCACAGTAACCGCCGTCGAGCACCAGAACATCCTCCTTTCGCTCCGCCAAGAGTACTGCCGGCTCAGGTCGGCCGCTTGTTGTAGTGCACCTCGCGCCGTCGTCAAGGCCCGACGAGAACCCCTGCGGGGTTGGCTTGGTGGCCGCCGGTGTCCTGGTCCGACAGTTCGCCGAAAGAATATGTCCTCTCGTCGTCCTTCGTGCAGTATGTCCATGAGCCGGACATTCCCTGATTTACAGCCAGCGTTTCTACTCCACGGTTTGCCCGAATCGTCCGGTTGAACAAAAAAATATCTTATATGTTATTTAAGAATGTTTTAGATTGATAAAGAAAATTGTATGGATTAATATTGATTATGATATTATTATTTATTTTTTTTTTTTTCATAACTGATAATAATATACACTTACTTATAACCAAAATAACTAATATGACACACGTTCACAACGTATAGCTTGTACAAAATATAGAGCCAATAAACGTGAAGCGTGTAGGTATGTGAAATTGTTTTCAAGAAGTGTCTTTGTACACGCGCGTGCATCGTACAACATAAACAACAACAATAGTGTAAATCAGGAATTTGCGAAATACTTTCAAAAATTGTCTTAAAATACAAAATGAATTTAATGAGTAATTATTGTCGAATATAGAATACTATATAGATCCACTTGGAAAAAAACCTACATACCTAATTCAATAAAAAATAAATTGTAAATTGTTCAAGTGTTTTCAATAAATTGATGGTTGTTTTACAAAAGCCTAATTGTTTTGATTTTTTCCGAAAACGTTAACCTAGTCTGAGTTATAAATCATTTATTCAACCAGTTCTAAGTCGTTGTATTGAAACGTATTAAAATATGTGTCTATTAATCAGTGGTAATAAGTTGAGTGCGAAAAACAAAAATTACCTATTTAGTATTTACTTAGATTATGTAAAAAAAAAATTAATACTAAGCAGGTAGGTACATAATAATAAATAGTACCTACATAAATATCTAAATATTTAGGTAATTTAAAACTTTAATTTTTTTATCCTCTTTATACATTTTAAGCATTGTATAGGTACATACATGTAATGCTAATGAGTAATGTAAATGACCTTAGCAATCGAAGCAAAAATTATTATCATAACTTCAACACTATTGAAGCCTACTATAGGATACTTAAGATTATTATCTATTACATAATTTGTAATACAATAATAATTTTATATTGTATCTACAAATTATACTGTTTGCTTATTATATTTTATACTTATTATACTAAGTATAAAATATAATTATAATAATATGCACAATTTAAATACAAGTTACACTGTATAATACATTTTAAAAGCAAACAGTATAAATTGTAGATACAATATACAATTATTATTGTATTACAAATTGTCATAGGCGCAAATAGACAAATTATTTTGGGGGGGACTAAAGCCCCTCCTATAATATTTTCTAAAAATTATATATGCTCAGTACTAATAACGTGACTTTTGAAC
>NC_042494.1:84910405-84921098 GCF_005508785.2 Acyrthosiphon pisum
GTTCAAAAGTCAATAATTAGTACTGAGCATTATAATTTTTAGAAAATATAATAGGAGGAGCTTTAGTCCCCCCAAAATAATTTGTCTATTTGCGCGTATGGTAGCTACTAAATAAATATAAATATAAGCAGTTTAAAAACTGTCCATCTCCGATAGTAATTATTAGGTACTGCTGCCATTTAAATAAGGTTGCCTCAAATGCCTCAGCCGTCTCACCCTTGCTACACCCCTGTGAATAATATTAATTATTAAATAGATCAAAGAATATGACGGAATTATCATAATAATATTATTATAATATAAGTAATCTAGAGTTGATTAGTTAATATTTATACGTGTAATGTGTTTGTTAGGAAAATGGGTAGTTTTAAAGAGAAGGTTTTAGTGTTGGTTATTTTTTTTGAACCCCCCCAGAGCAAATTTGAATGTACGCCACTGTTAGAGTTACTCCAAAAACTAATATCAATTTGGTTGAAAACCAATTTTGTGTAAAAATTCCCGTCTTTCCTTCATTTTTCATTTCATTTTTCCCTGCACGGCATTACGGCGATACGAAACGCAAATTTGTCTGAAATGATTGGGTATTTTAAATATTATAATAAAAAATTCTTGTATATATTTTTAAAACATGAATTATCGTTGTATTTTTGCTACCCATATTTTCAAAATTAAAATATATATAAAATTATATTTAAGGAGTACCCCCTATCTATTTTGTCACAAGTCCTTTTATAAGGTTTTACGCTCATGGTTAAACTCTATTGAGAAAGATCAAAGAATTTATCAGAATTGACTCCAACAGTATGATAAAATAATTGATTAAGTGGCTATATAAACCTATGTAGTATGTTGTTAAAAAAATTATTATCGTATTAAAATGATTGTAATAAAATGAAAATGATTAAGAGTAGGTAGGTATACCCGCATTTGTTGTCTCCGTCTAATAAGTGCGTAATAGCCATAGGGAAATTTATGCTCAACCGTTAACGTTTGACTTCATTAGTTTAAAATTAGAGTGACTCAACCATTATGAAATAATTTTATGACATTATCTGTGTTTTTATTTCGATATTTAATACCAGAATTTAAATTTTTAGCGAGTACCTATTGCGTAGGTACACAAAATAGAGCAAATAAAATGATCACTACTCGCTTAAAAACTGAATTATCGTAAAATAACTAAGATGACATAAGAACACAGATAATGTTCGAATCATCAAGTTTCATAATAGGTTGATTCACTCTAATTTTTAAGCTAACGAAGTTATGAAGCCAAAGTGCTAAACGTTTACTGTTGAGCTTAAATTTACTGTGTTCAAATGAAGGTGTAGCGTCCTTTCAAAAATTATTTGTATGCATAGGTGCCAGGTTTTGTAAAAGTCAATGGGGGCCGAACTTACTACTTTTTAGCCTCAACTTTTGCCCTTCAAAATAATTTAAATGCGTGGTTAAAGAGTAGAGAGACACAGGAAGGGGACTATACGTATAACACAAAATAAATTAAAAATATTAATTTACTTTTTATTATAATATTTTAATACATTAAATTATTATTTTAATCACATAAATTTAAAGAAAATGTATTCTGTCTAGCTTTTGTTTTATTAATTGGTTAGCTACAATTGATAGATCGACGTCTTCATCTTTATGAATATGGACCATAGAAATATAATGTGAACGTGATTGTCTCATGGTCGATCTTAAAAATGTTTTTAGTCTTCGATGTGCGGAAAAAGACATTTCAGTTGTACAAGAAAATACTGGGATAATTACTAATTAGTATACATTCTTACCAGTTTATTTAATTCTGGTAATAGGTCACGAAGTGGCTTATCATTTTTTAAAAGGTCAATAACATCTTGAGAATTATTAATAGGAATTTTTCTAGACTGAGTTATATCTAAGAACATATCTCTATGTGGTTTTAATTTATTTTTGTGAAAATCTGTTCCATAAAAATCAATAATATTTGTATCTATGTTTTTTCCAACTATATATTTTTCTAAGAATGAAAGACGTTCAATAACATTTTTCTGAAATCGCTCATTTAATGAAAATAAAGTAACATCAATAATCTCAGAAAATAAATTCTTATAATGATCTTTAATAGTTGGAAAAGTGTATGATTCGACTCCTTCTTAACGTTTTGAGGTTTTTTTTTACTCTTGGTGTGTTGGGATCTTTCAAACTCAGCTCATTTGATTTCGAAATTGATTCATTCCAGATATAATCAAAGCCAGAATTTTGTTGTTCTTGTATACTGTATAAAATTATTAATTTTGTGTTGAGCTTCTTAAAAGCTGAATGCACAATGAAACTTTTTATAGTTCTGCATTAAGAATTTCTATTCTGTCAAAAATACTGATCATAATATTTAACAAAAATAAAAAATCTAATTTCATTATTTGTTTAAAAAAGCCACTTGCCTTAGCACCATTTTCATTTTTTTTTTTGTTTTGATATGTCGCTTAAAAATTCAATAAAAACTGCATAATTTGTTAATACAGTTTTTAATGAAACAATGCGCAAACACCAACAAGTAGGAAAAAATGGACGTAAAAATCTAGAAGCACATGTTCAACTTGCAGTGAGTTTAGTATGGCTTGTCGTGTTGATAGGTGAGTATTGCAGCCACTGCCACAATGTCACAATATTCATATTATCATTATCATTATAATTTCATTATTAACAATGTTCTGGAATCTCAGATATATTATTCCTTAAACACTTTGTCAAACTCAATCTTTTCAGTGGGGGTTGAGCCCCAACTAAATCTTTTCAATGGGCGCTGCGGCCCCCGAGCACCCATGCAGCCGGCGCCTGTTTGTTAGTACCTATGATTTTAATACATAGTTTGTAATAACGGTGTATTTGGAAGTAAAGTTATTATATTATAAGCATTAAAGCATGTAATGTGGGCAAAGTGATAACATTTTTTTCAATATGGTGGGCCCTTAAAAATATTTCCCTGTAACAAAAATATGACCTATCCACTCCTGAATTTATAAGTCTATACCTATGTCAATATAACAATATCTTATACTAGACTTAATCAGAAGAATAGAATATAATAATTTAGTAATTACTAATTAATATAATAGTAGGTATATATGATTTTAGAATAATTTTTATCTTGGAGGTATTAAACTCTTAAGTTTGAATTTAAACTTGTTTATTGATAGAACTTTAAGCAAAATGGTTATGAAAATATAGATATTTATTAGTTACAAAAATAATACATTTTAAAGTACAATAAATGTATGAATATAAGAAGAGACAATTAAAAAATATATTAATAATAGAAAATGATAAAAAAAAAGCTATAATTTACATAAAAATATTTTTTTACAATTCAAAGCCAACATTTTAAACACTACTAAATCATAAAATGTATTAATTTTAGTTTAGGTAGATATTAATACATAATATCTAAAATGTAATTTATTTTTAAAACTATTTATTTGACTTGTTACCTCACTTTTTGGTTACCCAACTATTAAGGTTTTAGTTTACAGTAAAACTGGTTGAATGTAAAGTTGTAAATGACATTTTTTTTCTTAGGCGAGGATTGCATGTTTAAACATACTTAATTTTAAGTACTTTTTAAGATCTTTACTATTTTCAATGTTAATCAATTATTTTTTTATGAATTAAAATATTTCAGATTAGGAAAGACAATAATAAAAGTACTTTCAAGGGGTGAAATTAAATAACCACACTAAACTTACGGTCTGAAAGATAACTGCGAGGGTAAAAATTTGAAACTCGGAGAAGTTATTTTCTAGAAATTCAACCATTGGAGAGGTGGAAGGGGGTGGTAAACTTTGTATGGGAAATAATATGTTTGTGGTAAAATTTACTTGAAACTTGGTATTAATGTTCTTCAACAGTTCAACACAGTACTATACTAGCTTCCTTACTACCTCATAACAAAACTAACTGACATTATATTGAAGCTACAAGAAATAACTAGTATATAATAAAATTAAAAATATAAAACCTATATATACTATATTCCAACTAAGATCAGGCTTTGGCGGCCGTGTGTGCGTATGGGCGTGGCTTTGTTCCGGTGGCAGTGCCTGATCTGCCGCAGTAGTGAGGACAGCGTCTGACCGCTGAGGAACAAAAACTGGTCGCCGCCAAAGCTTGATCTTATTTGGAATAAAGTATAGTCATACCGAGATTGATTCACCTTTAACATGTATGTTTTTAGAATGGATATTTTTTTTTTCTAACTGATTTGGTTGTCATGGTTACATATTAACAAAAACATGCATATAATTTATAGATTTTTCTTGTAGAGGAAAAATATTGAATAACGTGCTATGGTTTTTTTTTTATATAATAATTACTTAATAATACAGTAGTCAAAAATAAGAAAAGTTGCTTTAAGGAAGATTTTAATATTAAACTAAATAATTAATACTATTTAAAATAAAAAGAAAACAGATATAAAAATAGACAACCCTAAACACATTGACTTCATTAGAATGTTTTGTGATAAGAAGATATTAAAACATTGTAATGTGAAATAGTAATAATTTTCAAAGAAATAAAGATTAGTTTTTAGAATAAACACAAAAAAAAAAAATTGTATTTAGAACACATGAAAACTATTTCAGGTCATATCATTACTCATTAGTATTAACTATCATATATAGATTTTTATTTAGCAATGTCCCTTGGGTTATGCAATCCAAAATCCATTTTTCATGAATATTATCAATCATTTGTGGTGTATAACCAACTACTACATTGGCTTTAGTCTCAGCGCTTGTACAATGGCCGCCACACGCACGCACCAGTCGTCTTAAGAGTTTAGCATGGGGCTCACAGGTATTTGAAATGTATATCCTGCCAACGTTATCAAAAATATTAAATGTCATTAATGACCCAAATGTATGGCGACGTAATTGAAATTCCTTTAAAATAAAAAAAGACACGTTTAAAAATCAATAAAATACAAGTCAATTTAGAATTTTTACTTTGACACGTTCAGATAAATCTGAGATCAAATATTGATGATGAGATAACCATCTGCCAATTTTGTGTGAATTGTGTACCTTAATAATAAAACAACATTAAGTTTTCCCAATTATATTTTATACAACAATTTAATATGTCACATAACTAATAAAGTTATTAAACTAGTTTTTGTAAAATGTCTTACCCAATCTTCAGAAACAATGAAACATCCATAGGCCATTGCAAATACAATATTTAACGTTCGTTTTGGTTGTGATTTGGTAATTAAATAAGTGGTCGAAGGTTCCACCTTAGGATGAAAAATAAATGTTCCTAAGTCTTGTATACATGACTTTAAAATGTTTGTTTCACTGCTCAAACAAAAAATTTTATAATAAAATATTATGTTTTATAGAATTTTGTTTTACTTTTTTACCTTTTTGTCATTCCACTACATGCAATTGATTTTAACACTACAGGGCTAGCTAAAGATGCTTTTGGTGTCTGGAAAATTGAAGAAGAATTTCTGGACATTAAACTAGAAACAGTGTCTTTGGTTTGAGTCATTTTCACACTTTTTACTTTTTGAACAGTGATTTTTTTAGATTTTTTCGGACGCAGATCTGAAGGTATTTCCCACTTCAAGGAATTAATTTTAGCATTTTTTTGTAGTGGAGTTATTTTATTACTGTTTAAGTTTTTGGTATTGGTATTGATATCAATCAATGTTTTCCGTTTTTTTGTACTAATTAATCTTGATGGAGCGCTTATTCTCAATTTTTCAGGTGATGGAGATGGAAAATCACTGACATTGCTTACGTTATTTAAGTTCTTGTCGGAAGGAAATAATAGCTTACGAAATCGTTGTCTAGCTTGGGAATTTAAATTTAACCGATCTTCAATTTTAGCTAGTTCACTTTCTAGTTCTGTACAATTTGTATTCTCCTTTCCATTAGGTGTGAGATATTTTCTCAATACTTTAAGTGACATTGGTATATATAGCTCATCAATTTGATCATCTGGTACTGGACTATCAATTTTGTTTAATACTTTACATAGTTGATCAGATAACATATTGACAATATCATTTGTTTCATAAGGACCATCCTATAAATAAAAATAAAACTTATATTAAAACAAGTATAACTAATACTTTGGTATTTTGGGAAAACACGATAAATACAAAAATAATATAATGATTATTTTATAGGTTTTGGTCATTTTCAAATTTAAATTTTGGATAAATCCTCTACAATATTCTAAAATATACTAAAACTTTAAAAACATAATATGGATTTGGTAGTCGATGATTTTGCCACTTAGAATCTATCTGGTTACATCAATGAATATAATATAGTTTAGGTAGGGCACTATAGATACAGGTATGCTACGCTGCCATTTTGCGACTAATAATGTTATGTGAATTTGAATTTCTCCCTCTTTATTTTATAATTATATCATTGATAAATGAGTCGCAAAATGGTGGCATAGCATACTCATTCTATGTAGAGCCTTAGTTTAGGTAGTTATAATGAGGTAGATTAAAGACTTACTAGTTTGTTTACAGTTTTTTTTGGGGGGGACTCAACAATAAGACAGTCTTTATTTTCATTATTCTGGTTCACATTTAAGTTGTTAAATCTTTCCATAATTTGATCACATCTGGATTTGAATATCTGGTCACGTTCAATATTACTTGGTCTTAAAAATTTTTTATATGTTTGGCTTACCTGAAAATATATTATAATGTATATACTTTTATACAAATACATATTTATTTATTTAAACAATCTTCAAGAAAATGGGTCATTTGACAAGTTCATACTGGGCTGTTGGGCCCATGAGTTCACAATTTTGAATACAATATTTATAATATTTAGCAAGTATGAATCGAATAAAAAGTTAATTTAAGTACCTACAGTCAACATTTCTTTTAAAAACTAATTAGATTATACAATGTCCAGAACTAAAAATTATCAACATTAAATGTATTTTAAATTGTATAAACTGATTAAATACCTAATACAAAATCAAGCTAATAGAACTAAAATGATCAATTGACAACTATTATTAAAACCTTGTCTGATAAATATCTGCAACAGCAAACAAAATATAATATTATAAATTAAATCCTACATAATATATAATATTATAGACATTAATAATAACAAAATGAGAAAAATATGAACAGTGAGTATTAAAGTTTAATTTAAAATTAAATAGGTACATAAATTAAATATTGAAATTTACTTACTGGAATATTAATATTTTTTACTGGTGTCTTTTTTGTGTATTTTTCCAAATCAACAGGTGGATAGTCTTTTGGTTCCAACATCTTATTAGCTAATTTACTGTACTCCATCCATCTTGCTGACACTAGTGGGATGTTACGTTTGATTGCTTTTTTATATGTACTACGGTAGCCATCACAAAACATCACATGGGTAACCTAAAAACATAAATAAGACATTAAAAATAATTGTTAAAAAGATTAATAACTGATTAAATTACTTTTTGGTTAAATGTTTTTTCAATTTTGGCACCCATCTCAATGAGGCATTGAATAATGCTTGAAGCTCTACGATCGTTGTCAATTTTGTAATCTACAAATGCTACAACTCCTAAATCATAAATACATAAATTTTTTTTAGTATAAAAATCAAAACAAAAAATTTACAATAGGCACACCCTTAACAATAAATATAAAGTCACTATTTTTATGTATTCTCTAGGGGTAAAAAATAATGTATAAAAAAATCCAAACCTAAGCTAAACTGAGTTGAAATTTTAATATTTTCATGTAAGAATAACGGGAACTATTTTCAATATTTTAAATTATTAAAAACGTATAGAACTTCCAAAAATACAATTATTTTTAAAAATGTTCTTATTTTTATATTCATATTTATAACTAATACAAATAACTAGTAAGAGTAAATAATTTATAGCATTTTATAAGTAAAAAAAAAATTTAAAACAGCAAGTTAGAAATCGGGAATTTTTGTTTTACTTTTTCCATACACATTAGAAAATCAGGTAATCTTTTGGGTACAATCTAGGAAGATTTAGTTGATTGGATCACTCATTCTAAATTTCTACCCTAAAAAATTGATCACATATTATAGGTATAAAGAAAAAATCCAATGTACCTAAAACTAATACATCCCTTTGTTCAGAATTAAATAAAATGTTTACAACTGTGATAGAAATTGAAAAAGTTTACATGATCTATACTCTATACTCTATACTCTAACATGGTGAACTGAAGACTATAATTGAATTAACCATATTTAAGATAAAGTCAATGTAAATATAATTTAAATATTTTAATATAAAGTAATCTAGGTATATATTATAGATATTTATTATTTTAACATCAAAATCTAACAAGTTGTTTATTGGGCAAGGATTTCTTTAATAGTAATATGTTTATTAGTAATATAGTTGTTATAATAAATGATTATAGGTACATATTAATGAAAATTTACCTTCAAGAATTTGTCGAGATTCCTTATCATTATCATTATTCTTTGAATTTGTCTTAGGCTCATTTCTTATACTTTTTATAGGACTGTCTTCTAAATTTTGTATTCCACTGACATTAAGAGTATCACTTGTTACAACTGAAATGTCACTTGAACTCTTATTTACACCCATTAAGGAGTACAATTCTGTTTGCGCCTCCTTCATTAATTTCATGAATTTTGGGGTAGGAATAAACACCCTTTTTGGTCTTAATATTGGACTATCAATCATAATTTCTTCATCGGATTGTTTCTTTTTCTTTGATACTGTCGTCTTTTTATTTGATTTTTTTTTAGCTTCTGTATTACTGACAAACTCATCTTGCGGTATAAGTTCACCAAACAAGTCTCTATGCCCCTTCAACGATGTTTGGGAATCTTCGATCACTTGTAACTCAGAATCTACGAACAAATCTAAATTACGGTCTAATGCTATTTCATCAGAATCGTCAATCGCTAGTTTTCTTTTTTTACGGTCACTGACTCGTTGCAATATTTGACGAGGATACGTAATTGGACACGACATAATCGTAATTATACACGGTTCTGAATTGGCTAAATAATAATAATAATGATTGATTTAAGTCACGTTAAGTTAATGTAACTTGTATGATTGCCGAATGAACTCCGAATTCAGAAGTACAAAAATGTATAATTCGTACCTATGAACTCAGAGTTCGGAGATCGAATGTTTGTCGTACGTCGAACTAAATACAAAAGTCAGTCAGCTTCCATTTATCCAAAAGTAATCTATTACTGCATAACTGTAGCAATAACAGTAAGTTCAAATCACAGCACCTGGAAGTTGTAGTGTTGTACTGTTGTCCGTTATAGACTTGAACTTTGTAGTCGTCACTGATTCTAAGTAATCATATCGTGAGATAAACTGATAAAGAAATGTCCGTTACAAAAACGATTGATTGTTAATTTTATCACTGTTAACAGTTTTTATTCCATGATATCTGAACCCGGTTTGTTTTAAATTACCAACAATAGTAATAATACTATAGGTAGTATTAATCACAGATTTCTATATAGTACAGACGTACAGTATATATTATAATTTATAATACAGTGCAGTATAGACAGGCATGTATACAAAAAATAATTTTGGGAGGGGGGGGGGGTACAGAAGCCTGTGGTATTAATTAATACTATAGTATCTGATATTCTTATACTATCTAAAGCCGTGCTCACGAATAAAGATAAAGAAGGCCGTCTTAAGGTACGGTTTCCTAGCCGCGACTAGGAAACCGTACCTTTAAGGGTAGGTGGGGCAATTGAGAGTAGGCTAGGGATGCAAATTTTAGAATTTAAATTATAGCCAAACAAATCAAATAGACCGTTGCTGATTACTACTAAAACTCAAACACAATTTTTTTGTGAAGGATTTTTAAATATTTTAGTCGTAATAGTATGAAGCTTGAAATTAAGGCACCTATGCGTATGAGGTATTAAAGTCTACTCTTGGACATTTACAGGGGCGCCATTTTAGTTTTTTTTTAAGGTGTGCAAACAATTAAAGAGGCCAATTTTTTCCCACCTCCAGGCCAATCGTTAAAAAAACGTTTCTAGTGTTGTCAGTTTTTCATTACAGATTCATTACAGTATCAAAAACATACTTAATAAAAACATATTTTTATATAGTTAACACATTACATTTTACCGTTCATACATTCTGTGTATATACTGTATAGTGTATAGTAAAGATATTTTTAGATAGAATAGATGCATATTATTATTATTATGCCTTTTGTCTATCAGTAACCAGGGGCGGACTGGCCCAGGGTGCTATACACCAAGTAGCACCCCGGGCCCCCGATTACTACAGTCGGTATACGGTATAATACTGGTATAATACGGTATTATACAAAATAAAAATAAAATATTTCAACATCTCTACAAATAAACAACATGTTATTCTTAATTTTTTTTTTATATTTACTTATAAAACTAAGGGCTCTTTCCTAATTTAGGTAGGTTTGAAAAAAAATTACGGGCCCCTAATTAATTTTGCACCCCGGGCCAAAAATAGCCAGTCCGCCCCTGTCAGTAGCCACTTACCATTTACACATATTTGTATGTGTCAGTGGATCAAGTGATACCGATATCAATTTATCAATTATCAAATTAAAGAACACAATATTATAATATTATTTATGATTATCAGTGAATAGCTGCGGTGCATGCACAATTAAAGA
>NC_042494.1:84921271-84925485 GCF_005508785.2 Acyrthosiphon pisum
AAAAAAAGAAATCGAAAAAACAAAGCCGTAGCCAGAAAATTTTTTTTTTTTTGGGGGGGGGGGCTTCAGAGTATGCATAATATGTTATATTATATAATAAAATATGAAGTATAAAGATATTATTTAAATTATGAACATGCCATTATTTTTAAATTTCGGTAACTACAGTATCTTATATTTCTACCTTAATTATAATTCATTACACTTTAGTATACAAGTTAAATATATTATATAGGTATAAATATCAAAAAAATAAAAAATATTTAACGTACTATAATTTATACTACTATACTAATTTAATTTTCCTTTAAGTATTTGAAAATCTTTTGATAACTTCTTCAGTGTCAATTCCAGTATCTCTGTGCACACTTATGAGGGCTAGTCCTATTAATCTTTCTTGCCCGGTTCTATTTCTTAAAAAAGTTTTGAGTCGTTTTAAAGTAGAAAACGTCCTTTCAGGTTAGGTTGTTGATACTGGCAAAGTTCCAAACACATTTAATAAACTAATACTAACATTTACAAGTTTTTCAACATCAAGCATACTAACAGAGTTAACCGTTACTAACTTATTGCACTGACCTTCAACTTCCACTTGATTATTAGAACATGAAATTTCTAAGCTGTCAATTTTTCGTTTTTTTTTTTCGTTTTTTAAAAGATGATAAATTGGATTGCGAAGACTTATTCATTTTTAAATTTTAATAATAATTAATGTTCCACGTGCGAAAGTATTAAAATAAAAAATTAACGAACTTTTAATGCGAAAAACAAACTAAGCAACGCCTTGTACTCGTGTAGTCGTGTGTATGATTGAAAGCGCTCCGTGGTTACTGCCGACAGTATAGCGAAAGCAAAATTCATTATACTGCTCTACTAATTGGCCATCGATTACCAAAATAATTAAGATTAGATACAGTAGGTATTATGTGAGTTATACATTTGGTTAGGTTAGGTAAAGTACATTAAGATCAGGTATCGCTTATCTAACACAATATAAATATAAAATTTACCATTTTATTTACTTGTATCTTATAATCGCAGTGACACATGTATGATTACAAGTTTCAATTGAATAGGCATTTAAACCCATTCAATTCTATTTTAAGAAAACATTTTCGGGGGAGAATATGACCGCTCCTGGTTACGGCCTTGAATACATAGCTAACTGAAAATGCTGACCAAAACTAAAACTAAAAATATCGTTCCATTTTCTTAAGGGGGTGAAGATGAGAATTACAATAATAATTAATATGGTAGCGGCACCATCGAATTTTAATACCACTTTTAATAGGGCAGTGATTATTAGGTACAGCTACAAATCATTCTTTAGTAATTAGTATTAGTATTATGGTATTTACTTTGGTTTATGCAGGACCGTATTCTTCGATGGCCCACGTTCCCACAACCAAGTTCGGTTACCTGGTCCAACCCACCTCACTTAGTGATATTAATCCGAGCTTCGATAAAAGTTCTCTATTCCAGGACCAACACCGGCCTTCGGGGGAAAACACGTTTACAAAATTGTCCACGAGCCCGTCGCGACGAAGCTTGTCCACGATAATACATTTAAAAAAAACGATTCTGAGCGGAGACGGTTTATCAGTCTGGATTTTTTAAATTTTTATTATTTATTATAGCCTTAAAGTTGAATTAATATTATAATAATATAATTTTTTATTCGTTTCTACGGTGAAAAACAAATCGTTAGAAATTATAATTCCATTTTAAGCGGTTTTTCGTAATTTGTCAGTAGTTTTTCCCGTGGAATTAAATAACTATTTAGAAAATCGAAAAATGGCCTCTTTAAAGTACCATCTTGATCCAATTTGCTAAAAGATAAGATACTATATGTTGAAATCGAAGCACTCTTTCTGGTAGAAATTTTGTATACAGGATAAAAAAAAAAATAAACTCCATTGTAAAACCACTAGCTTCCTCGCTCTGCTCAGAATCTAAAATAAGAATTTATTAAATAATTGTTATACCGTATAACATAATATGTTAAGCAATTTAGATACATTCAAATTTACAAAAATAACAAACATCTTGTTGCCAAGTGCATATTACGTGTTTTGAAAATCTATAATTCGTGTCTGTCTAGTAATTGTTACGAAAATCACGAACAATCGGTGTGAAAATTAAAATCGAATTTCCGTATAATATATTTACGAACATCATCCACGTACATTATCAAATATCAATATATCAAATATTGCCGCTCAAGACAAGAAGTCGTCAGCTATCAAGTTGCTATCCAAGACTGAAACGATGCTAATGGTTTTTGACGATCTCCGGTCGAATAGACCAAAACCGCTCAGGAGTTGTGATTTCCACAGATTGCCGCTGCAAAATAGATGTGTGTCATTACCTAATATGGCGTTGCATATAAATTCCGCGGCCGAAGCACGTACAGTGGTTGGTTGGAAATCCATGCCCGACTGGATGGTACCAGCTGTCGACGATCACCGGTCAAATATGCTGAAACCATAGGAAAACAGCAATGTCTATAGTTTGCCGGTGCAGCTCATGTCTTTACCTAATATGGCCGTGCGTGAAAATTCCTCGGGCAATGCTCCTGAAATTGGATTGCTGTTCGTCACGTCCCACAGTGGACCCAAAAAATTTAAAAAAAAAAATGGAAAAAATGTTGAAAATTATTATTGGAATTAACTATATTTAAAAGTTGATTTGTATTCTATATGAGATTGAACATTTAATTTAATAGCTATTAGTTTAAAACCACCTTTAGTGAAGATAAATCGCCTAATGTTATCGATAACCAGATATAGTATTTTTCGTACGCTCACAACACTATAAGTTTTGCCCGTTTTTACTCATTTCTTCCCGACATTTGTTCGAAGATAGTTAATATTTAATAGACATATTTGGTACCAGCGGAAAGCCTATAAGGCAGGGCTTAAAACTGAAAATATTTTTTTCGATTTCGGTTTTGGTTTCGGTTATCGGTATTTATTTTTTCCGATTTCAATTTCGGTTTCGGCTATCGGTATTTATTTTTTCCGATTTCGATTTCGGTTTCGTTTATTGGTATTGATTTTTTCCAATTTTGGTCTCGGTTACGGATATCGGTATTTGTTTTTTCCGATTTCGGTTTCGGACATCGGTATTTATTTTTTCCGATTTGGTTTTTGGTTTTGAATACCGGTTTTGAACTTTTCCGATTTCGATTTCGGTTTTGATTACCGGTATTGGTTTTGTTCGATTTTGTTTTCGGTTTCGGTATCGTTTTTGGTTTTAACCGGTATTCAAAATCGGTATCAAATATCGGTTTCAAGCGCTGGTGGTAAGCAATAATTATTATGATAACTGAGTGGACCGCGGACGAGTGGTATATAAGTGATTGCAGATAAGACATTATATATTATGGAATGTCATAAGTACCTACGGTTCTATTTACAACTATGCATAGTCTGATGGTCATAATATATTTTTAAACTCTTTAAAGGCACGTCCACACAAGAGCACGCACAAGCTGATAATATAAGCTCATGCCGTGTGATACACATTATCCTAGGGCTGGTGGTATTTTCGGTAAACCGATAATTACCGGTATTTTTGATATTTTAGAATACCGGTATACCGTGAATCGGTAATTACCGAAAATACCGTATATCTATTTTTATTATTTATCATTTTTATATAATCGTGATTCGTGATGACATAATATAACAGCTTTATCCTAGGTTGGAAACTTGGAATCACTAACAAATTTGCTGAGGTACGATATTTTCGGTAATTACTGTATAGCGTATAGGTAACCAGTAATACCGTAGATACCGGCAATAGATAAATACCGGATACCGGTATCAACATTTGAAATACCGCCAGCCCTAACCTATACACTAGGAAATGAACAAGCGTAATGTAGGCAATATATAAACAAACTAAAATAAAAAAAGGTGGGTAAGTGGATTTCGCTCTGCTGTACAGTAGGTTACAAGTGGGTCACTGTATAATGGATGGTATTAAATTTGAATTCAATGATATAATATCATTGTATAAGAAAAACGATTCTGAGCGGAGACGGTATGTTAGTCTAGGTATAAGACATAATATTATATTAGGTACCTATAATAAATTCCAAATTAATCATATCATAATATTTATTAGGTACTTATAACGCGTTATACATCAACAAAAAACCGTGGTACTATCATAGATATATAATAGTATACTTTAGAAGTTTCAAGTAC
>NC_042494.1:84926973-84928724 GCF_005508785.2 Acyrthosiphon pisum
GCTTTTGAAAACTACTGGGAAATTTAAATTTTGACCTCCCCAATGCACCAACGATATTCACTTTCTGATCGAACAAGATACTGAAGTTGAAAATCGTAGCATTATTTCGATTACTTATCGTGTACACAGACACAAAAAAAATAAAAAAATAAATAAAAAAATAAAAAAAAAATAAAAAAATAAAAAAAAAATAAAAAAATAAAAAAACACACATCATTGTAAAATCAATACATTCATCGTTCCACTCAGAATTTAAAATAGCAAGGTATTATAGGTAGGTGGTTTAAACCATAGAATCATATTTTTATATTAAAAATTGTAAAATTAATTACATAGGTCAGTGTTTCTTGACCTGTGTTCGATATGACGATAGGTCCCTACATAATATTTATCAGTGGCGTAGCCAGGATTTTTTTTCGGGGGGGGGGGGGGGGCTGATCAACTTTTACACTTGTACACATTAAATACTATAGCACAGAATACAGATATATAGCTGAAAAGTGTTAATACTTATAAATACAGGGCCGTGGTCAGGGGGGGAGGTTAGGGGTTATATCCCCCTTATTGTCTTTTTTTGCCGATCTACAGAAAACCACTTATTAGTTATTACAGCTGTTTAGAGTCATTAATTTTTTATTAATTATTAATTTTATTCGTTGAGTCGACAAGCTTGAAATTTAATACGAGGCTTTTAATATATTCTTACAATAGCAGTTGAAAAATATATAAATACAGTCACAATTTTTTTTCATAAGCATTTATAAATGCTATAAACTATAGTTCGAATTTTGACCAATTACGAAAAAATCACGAAAATGTGCAAATTATTTAGTTAGAAATTCAAAAAAAATTTTATTTTTAAATCTAACTATCTAAGATTTGATAATTTAATACAAGATTCCTCATAAGTTTGCCTACCTTTATCAAAAAAAAAAATGTTTATCGGAAAGTCAAATTAAATTTTTATGAGCATTTGAAGTTCAAATTTTAACATCATTGGATATTCACTCGACTTCTTATGTAACAATTTTCTTATATTGTATTTTTTTTTTATATAATATAAAACAATACATTTTTATTTGTTTGGTCAAAAAGCATGAAAATATAATACACGGCCCCAGTGGCGGAACTAGGGGGGGGGGGGGTAGCTGGGGATTGATCCCCGGGCGTAAAATTTTAGCGGGCGTAATTTTTTTGTGGGACTTTATATTAATGATTGGTTTTAGAAGTAAGAAAATATTTTTATTTCAAATAATAATGAAAGACAAAAATAAAATTATATATTATGGCGTAAAATAATTATTCGTCATTCTATTATTAGATCGCGTAGCTGCGCGATCGGCGTGCGTCGGCGGTCGACAGTACATATAGATTATAGAGACAGACTAATAATACAAATTAAATATAAACGATTGTATTTATTATTGATTCAATCGTAAATATAAATATATTAATTAATATGAACGTTTTCATCGACGCACGGCGACGACGCGGACAAAAATAGCAAACAATTAATTACCACAGTCCACAGTGATAATTCTGTCATTTGCCATTTGAAAGCGCGGCCACAGAATAAATAAATGGCGCGGCCGACCAAGCGGAATAGCCACTAATCAGTATAGTATATCATATTTTTAGTTAAAGGTAAGATTATGAATAGGTAGATTCGTATAAGTATACAAAATAACGAATAAGTATACTGGTAATTAATATGCTGCTGTCAGTATGTACCTACTATAATTATTAAGATT
>NC_042494.1:84930272-84931991 GCF_005508785.2 Acyrthosiphon pisum
TTAATATTTGAAAGTTTAATTTCGACAAAATTTATCAAACTTAAAAATTTAAAATGCGGGTAAGTGGATGTCACTCTGCTGTATAGTAGGTTACAAGTGGGTCAATGTTTAATGGATTGTATTAAACTTGAATTCAATGATATATGATAATTTGTATCCAGGATAAAAAAATAGATAAAAACCATTAGCTTCTAAAATGATTTAGTAGTTAAAAATGTACCTATATGTATTAATAACAACAATATAAATATAATATACAGTATCCTAGGCTGCCAAACCATCTCTATTCAGAACCGTTTTTTGCATACATGATATATGTATATCATTGAATTTAAATTTACAGTCATCCAATTGTAGCCTACTGTACAACAGAGCGACTTCCACTTAGCTATCCGCTTTCTTTTGTTTATTAAAAACAAAATGGTGTCCTCCCCATTTAAAATTCCAGGGCACGCCACTGTATAGGTAGTACATTTTTAAATATTTTAAATACAATTTAAGACTTTTCGAGCGACTATCATAGACCATTAAAATAATTTTTAATTTTCTTAACATTTCGGGGGGGGGGGGCTGAATCCCCCCCCTGGCTACGCCACTGATAAAAATACAAGCTGAATGAACACCACTGAGCAAGATTGACTATAAATCCAAATGACAAACCATATTTTAAAACAGAACAAACTAGAGACAAATATAAATATAATAATTATTAAGGAATTTGGAGAAATGCAAAACCACGGAGATCAATATTACACATATCATTCTTTCCACGATATCGCAGTGTTTTTGGTTTTTTTCGACGTAGGTACTCTGTTGATATTACTTTTGTTCTTTGGTCAAAAAGCTTGATAATTTAATACAAAGTAACTCGTGAGATTTTACACTGGTTAAAAAAAATACCTAGAATTTCCACAAGCCGCATTAATTGATTTTACACAAGCGTGTTGACATATTTATTAATAATATTATCAAACAAAAACCAAATATTATATACCTAACATAACACACAATTTTATTTTCAAGTAAATTTACAGATACAATATACATTTTACATATTATACACGGAGACGGACCTGGCGGTAACTACGGTCACGCCTATAGACGTTCACTGTGGAACCGGACGAAGCGTTTCGTCAGGCGTATATAACATACGTATGTTCTGTTGTGGTGCGATCGACCGCGCAGACGAATAGGGTTTATAACATAGAGTATGGAGTATAGAGTATATTCCATGGTTTATAATATTATGGTTTTGTTATGATATTCTTTTCGGGGACCAAACGCCCCCTCCCCTTGCCCCACCGTTAAATCGCTCGTGTCGTCCTTTCTGCGCGTGTTTAATTTACTGTACCGCCGCGCCGCCGGCTCTTCGCCGCGTGTTTTGTTTTTCCGCATCGTCTGTTTTCGCACGTTTACCTTATTAGTCGTACGCGTTGTATAATATTCACTTTGCTTAGAGATGCACTCGGTTTCGCTGTATTACCCCGTAAATAATTATAAATTGTGGCTATGCTGCCGTAATAATGTATAATCGCGGACGCACACTGGTCCAAAAAAAAAAAAGTTGGAAAAAAATATTTTCATGGTAATTTTTATTATATTGTGACTTAAGCAAACAATAAAAAGTATTTAATATTGTATTTCATTGTTATACAGTAAATTAATTATGAATTAGTTTTTATACAGTAAATTACCTACGTTTTTATAATATACGATTGT
>NC_042494.1:84932041-84935178 GCF_005508785.2 Acyrthosiphon pisum
TAGTAACAACTAACATGTAACATATTATGGGGAATTTATACCATTAAAAAATTAATCTGTAAATAGGTTTGGTTAAATATATTATTAATGTTTGTTATATTTAATGTTATACAATTGTTTATGTATGTATTAGGATATTATTCCAATTGATTCAGTTAAAGTGAATCTTGTAAGTATTATTATTAAATATTATTCAATTACTTAAATATTAGTGTATACTACATTTAAATTTTAAAATACGTAATCAAACGATTATGTGATAAGGCAACTGTCGTGATAGTATGATACTGATAATAAAAGTGCTGATAAGAGGCGCTGTCTCTAGACGCTCGTACGAGTGGTATATAAGTGATTGCAGATAAGACATTATATATTATGGAATGTCATAAGTACCTACGGTTCTATTTACAACTATGCATAGTCTGATGGTCATAATATATTTTTAAACTCTTTAAAGGCACGTCCACACAAGAGCACGCACAAGCTGATAATATAAGCTCACGCCGTGTGATACACATTATCCTAGGGCTGGTGGTATTTTCGATATTTTAGAATACCGGTATACCATAGAATCATATTTTTATATTAAAAATTGTAAAATTAATTACATAGGTCAGTGTTTCTTGACCTGTGTTCGATATGACGATAGGTGCCTACATAATATTTATCAGTGACGTAGCCAGGATTTTTTTCGGGGGGGGGGGGGGGGGGGTGATCAACTTTTACACTTGTACACATTAAATACTAGCACAGAATACAGATAGATAGCTGAAAAGTGTTAATACTTATAAATACAGTGCCGTGCTCAGGGGGGGAGGTTAGGGGTTATATCCCCCTTATTGTCTTTTTTTGCCAATCTACAGAAAACCACTTATTAGTTATTACAGCTGTTTAGAGTCATTCATTTTTTATTAATTATTAATTTTATTCGTTGAGTAGACAAGTTTGAAATTTAATACGAGGCTTTTAATATATTCTTACAATAGCAGTTGAAAAATAGATAAATACAGTCACAATTTTTTTTCATAAGCATTTATAAATGCTATAAACTATAGTTCGAATTTTGACCAATTACGAAAAAAATTATTTATGCAAATTATTTAGAGTTAGAAATTCAAAAAAAATTTTATTTTTAAATCTAACTATCTAAGATTTGATAATTTAATACAAGATTCCTCATAAGTTTGCCTACCTTTATCAAAAAAAAAAAATGTTTATCGGAAAGTCAAATTAAATTTTTATGAGCATTTGGAGTTCAAATTTTAACATCATTGGATATTCACTCGACTTCTCATGTAGCGATTTTCTTATATTGTATTTTTTTTTTTATTTAATATAAAACAATACATTTTTATTTGTTTGGTCAAAAAGCATGAAAATATAATACACAGCCCCAGTGGCGGAACTAGGGGGGGGGGGATACTAGCTGGGGATTGATCCCCGGGCGTAAAATTTTAGTGGGCGTAATTTTTTTGTGGGACTTTATATTAATAATTGGTTTTAGAAGTAAGAAAATATTTTTTATTTCAAATAATAATGAAAGACAAAAATAAAATTATATATTATGGCGTAAAATATTATTCGTCATTCTATTATTAGATCGCGTAGCTGCGCGATCGGCGTGCGTCGGCGGTCGACAGTACATATAGATTATAGAGACAGACTAATAATACAAATTAAATATAAACGATTGTATTATTATTGATTCAATCGTAAATATAAATATATTAATTAATATGAACGTTTTCATCGACGCACGGCGACGACGCGGACAAAAATAGCAAACAATTAATTACCACAGTCCACAGTGATAATTCTGTCATTTGCCATTTGAAAGCGCGGCCACAGAATAAATAAATGGCGCGGCCGACCAAGCGGAATAGCCACTAATCAGTATAGTATATCATATTTTTAGTTAAAGGTAAGATTATGAATAGGTAGATTCGTATAAGTATACAAAATAACGAATAAGTATACTGGTAATTAATATGCTGCTGTCAGTATGTACCTACTATAATTATTAAGATTCTGAGTGAAAGTGTGAAAATATAAAGGAATTTTTTGATGCAATGTTTCGTTAAGATTTCTGATACCTACACAATAACTTATAAGATTATCAATCAACGTACGATGTATTATATCTGCTTATTAAAAATTATGTTAATATTTTATAATGTTATATATTATAATATTTTATAATATTATATATTATAATATTTACCAAGATGGTTCTACATTTGTTTATGTTTAAAAAAAAGATTTGATTTGTCTTTTTTTCCTTATTTCTTTTATAAATTGTTTAATTTAATTACCTTTTTTATTGGTCTATAAATTACAACAATTGTGTGCCTATTGTGTAAGCTCTATTATAATTGAGGCGCATAGAACCAAAACAGCTAGTGTTTTTATACAGGACAGGTACATAATTGAAGTATTGATTATTTTTCAATATTTTTTTCCCCCTAAAATCTACTTTAAGGAAAATAAACTCACTTTTAATATTTAATTTCTTGTTTACGGACATTTTTAGTTTTCAATTATTTTAGGTTTTTTTTTCTATAAATTTCAATAAAATTTTATTTGTTGGGTAAAAATCTTGACAATTTAATAGAAGGCTCTAAATACATGTTTTCAAAGGCAGATGAAAAATATTAAAAATCTGTAGTCACAATTTTTTTTCAAAGCATTTAAAGTTCAAATGTTGACGAAATACGTAAAAATGACGAAAATTTGCAAATTATTTTGAGTTGGTAATTTCTAAAAAAATTTCATTTTAAAATGTAATACATGATTTAACATAAGTTTTTCTACTTTTATCAAAAATAAAATATCTAAAAGCAAATAAAAATATATTTTTATGAGTGTTTGAAGATCATAATTTTATAACATCGGATATTCCACTCGATTTCTCATGTAGCGGTTTTCTTATTTGGCCGTAATTCACAAACGAATAAGTGTAGATGCATGAAAATTTCACTGAATGTTTAAATTATCATTTTATATACACCATAAAATTTACGAAATTACATATTAAAACCAAGAATAACGATTTTAGTTTTTGTGTTGTAATTAAAAAATATTATTTGTTGATATAATATGAAACTTTTAGAGTATATTGTTATATTTTATTAAGTGTG
>NC_042494.1:84935228-84939027 GCF_005508785.2 Acyrthosiphon pisum
AGGAAGGTACCTAATATATATTTTATTTG
Organism: Acyrthosiphon pisum; assembly: GCF_005508785.2. NCBI lineage: Eukaryota > Metazoa > Arthropoda > Insecta > Hemiptera > Aphididae > Acyrthosiphon > Acyrthosiphon pisum. Next base: position 84,935,258 of record NC_042494.1, read on the forward strand.
TTTTTTTTAATGTTTATGCTCTAAATGAGGTGTTATTATGAAACTTATATAAAAATAAAAGAACATAATATTTCCAAAACACAATTTTTTTTTTCCATGCTTACCCATCTGTTATTTTTATAACATACTATAATCTTCATATGTAATCAAAGAAATCTTTGTAAAAATATTTTTAAAAATAAACTGTATTATCATGAAAAAAAAATAATTATATATTTAAGTTTTGAAATTTAGCACTTTTCTGATCAAGAACCAGATAACTCCAGGTTAAGTTCAACTTTGAAAAATATTTTCGGTTACAAAATTTAAAACTAGGATTTTGATATTTAGATATAATTATTTATTGTTATGTCCTCAACTTAAATATACCAACAGATTAATCCTATCTTCAATGCAAAATTAAGGAAAGTGTTATATCTTCATCCTGAACATTTTTCCAAAATGGAGTTATCTGGTTGTTGCACCGGACCCTTCAATTATTAAGATTCTGAGTGAAAGTGTGAAAATATAAAGGAATTTTTTGATGCAGTGTTTCGCTAAGATTTCTGATACCTACACAATAACTTATAAGATTATCAATCAACGTACGATGTATTATAATATTTGCTTATTAAAAATTATGTTAATATTTTATAATATTATATATTATAATATTTACCAAGATGGTTCTACATTTGTTTATGTTTAAAAACTAAAATTTTATTTTCAAGTAAATTTACAGATACAATATACATTTTACATATTATACACGGAGACGGACCTGGCGGTAACTACGGTCACGCCTATAGACGTTCACTGTGGAACCGGACGAAGCGTTTCGTCAGGCGTAATATAACATACGTATTACGTATGTTCTGTTGTGGTGCGATCGACCGCGCAGACGAATAGGGTTTATAACATAGAGTATGGAGTATAGAGTATATTCCATGGTTTATAATATTATGGTTTTGTTATGATATTCTTTTCGGGGACCAAACGCCCCCTCCCCTTGCCCCACCGTTAAATCGCTCGTGTCGTCCTTTCTGCGCGTGTTTAATTTACTGTACCGCCGCGCCGCCGGCTCTTCGCCGCGTGTTTTGTTTTTCCGCATCGTCTGTTTTCGCACGTTTACCTTATTAGTCGTACGCGTTGTATAATATTCACTTTGCTTAGAGATGCACTCGGTTTCGCTGTATTACCCCGTAAATAATTATAAATTGTGGCTATGCTGCCGTAATAATGTATAATCGCGGACGCACACTGATCCAAAAAAAAAAAGTTGGAAAAAAATATTTTCATGGTAATTTTTATTATATTGTGACTTAAGCAAACAATAAAAAGTATTTAATATTGTATTTCATTGTTATACAGTAAATTAATTATGAATTAGTTTTTTATACAGTAGATTACCTACGTTTTTATAATATACGAATGTTCATAATATGCTAGTTGTTCTCAATTTAATTATTCGTACTCCATAAATTCGTCTTCACTATTTTCCTCATTAATGTAAGCATCCTCTTCATTTTCTCCTTCAATACATACAAGCAGTTGTGCTTCATCACATAATGTGGTTGATTTTTTATTGCTAATTTTTCTTATACTCGAAATAAGTGGATCTAATGAAATGAGCAAGTTATTAAATAAATCTTCCATCGTATGTTTTCTAAATGTTCACATGATCTTACATGTGACTTTGGTAAACTTTTTGAAACTTCAGAAAGTATAAATTGCTTGTTTAGCTGCGTTTCAAAATCTGTGTCAAACCGATTTTTTGTTCTATTGCATTTCTGCCATCGTTTATCGAATTCGTTCATAAAGATATATACAATTTTTTTTTCAAATCACTTTGATAATCTTCCGATTGCTCTTTCACATAATCCACTTCACATCGAAAAAAATCATAGAGGGCTTCAACTTTGTAATTTTATTCTTAGATTTCAAATCCAATATTTTGAAGTATAAATTACGGTGTATTAATTTTGACTCCATTTTATTCAACAAATTCTAAACCAAAATTATTTATAAAAAATGTGGCAAATACGGCTGGAAATTATGAAATCTTATTTAGGACAAATTATAGAATTATATTTAACTAACGCTGTCACACTACTTCACGCTACATTTTTTAAAAACTACTACTAGTTTAAATTTTTATGTACAATAAAAATGTATTTTAAATATAATTTAACTAATTAAAATAATATGTTCTAGGTAAATAAAAATATAAATTTTTGTCAATTTATTTTCCTTACCTTATATACTTACCACCTAAAGTAATATCAAAACATTGTAATCTATACAGTCGATCTAAATAATAGTTGCTTGGTACTGAACTAAGAAATTTTTTGAGTTTTATATCCTCTTATTTACATAATTAACACGCATTATTATATTGTTCCTATATGAGGCTATTTACCTGCTGTGTATATTATACTGTATAGTATATGGGTAATAACTGATTTATCACAAGGACAAACCACAAAGTTATCGAGACGTCTGTAATGTCAGACTTTAAGGGCATAATAATCCAATGTTTGATAAAATCTATACGTATATCATAATAAAAATGTAATAGGTAAAAGTGTAATACGAGCAAGAAATTTTACAACTACAAGATACGTCGATCTAGTGTAAAATATAAATGGTATATTATTCATAATCTATAAAATGCATGTATGTAAGTCTATTCTGAACATTGATAACCCTGATGCGTAACATATCAAAGCAATATAATATTGCTGTCGCCTGTCGAACGACGAACACTACCAAACTGTTGAAAACATCGCTTATAAGTCATAAACTCACGTAAACTCATTACATTCATAACTATCTGAATCGATATTATAAGATATAATTTTGAATACATACCTACATATCAGCTTTTCCGTAAATTTTTTTTTATAAAATTGTTCTATATTTTTATTTTTAATTATTTTATTACTTATGGAGAATGAAATGTTATTTTGTTCATCTATAAGCTATATTATATGATGAGGAAAAATATTACTATATAATATAGACAATATAGTAGGTATCGTATTATAATTGTATGTATTAATGTATATTAATTATATTATATGTATTTAAAGTCATACATGATTTTAAATTTGAAACACAGTTGCTCACATTACTTATTATATAGGCAAAGAGGTAAATCAGATTGTCTAATACATTTTGTTCTATATAATGTAGGTAGGTAGGTAGGTACGTCGTACGTACATACTCAATACTTTGTTCAAAAATAGTAATATTCGTTGACGATCGTTATTATTTTGCTAATACCGTTATAAATTATGACATAATGCATTATGATATGTCCTAAATATATTATGTACTATTATCTTGATGTTATAACAGATTAAATTTGTTCAAACTTCAAAGTTCAAAAAGGTCACAATATCTTATAAGTTATCAGTACTTATAACGCATAGAGCATACATATATGGTATTATATACGACCGAGAGACAATGACGAAACAACATTTCATATAGGATGAAATTATGACTTTAAAGTTTATTTTTTTAAAAATTTTTTAATTTTTAATACTAATTAAAATATAACATTATAATCATTTAAGTAATTAAGTATTAAAGTAAAACATTTTCCCGTACATTGTGATTAATGATTTATGTCTAACATACTGTTGTACTTACATATTATGCACCTCATTACACTCTACTATATTTGTGATGTATTATAGTTGACTACTGTGTTTCTGTGGAGACATCCCTCTTGAGAGTGGTTTTTAGTAGCAAATTGGTTCTAGCTGATAGTTTTAAGTAGGGAT
>NC_042494.1:84939127-84959258 GCF_005508785.2 Acyrthosiphon pisum
ATTTTTCCACGTTTTCCGAGGCTCTGGGAAAAAAACCGTTTTTTTCCGAAATTTTCCCGAATTTTTCCGGAAATTTTCCGGCATTTTAATCCCTAGTTTTAAGATCAAAATGTAATATAATTAGCAGTATTTTTCAAATCAACCGTGAAAAACCAAAAAAAATAAGGAAAACCAGTTGTTGACAAAACAAATTTTCTTTATATCTCAAAAATGAATATTATTAATATTTCGAAGTTGATATTTTTAATAAATGTTAATATTATAATTTCCTAAAGAGAAACAACTTTATTAAAGTGAACTGCCCGACGGTCGGGTTGCCTACATATGCCACATCCATTCAACACATCAATATTATATTTAGTAGGTAGGTACCTATACCTAATTGTCTAAATATTTTGATTCTTTTTAAGCTACCTATTTATATACATTTTAATCATAATTTTTTTTTAATTTCTTCTATAAATGTCGATAAAAATGTTTTGCTTGGAGATTTTTTTTGTACACGTATTTTAGAGACACTAACACCTCGACGTTTCCAAATGCAATGTTATTGGCAAAATTGAATTAAACCTACAGAATTACAAACATTACAATTTAAAATATATTACTATAGTAGCAATATTAATATATTAATGTCATAAAAATATATACTTAGTAATATTGGCTATAACAGATGGTCTCCGATCAGAATCGTTTTCTATGATTTACCATTGAATTCAAACATAACACTGACCTACTCAATGATGAGGCACACTCGACAGTCGACACTTATTGTACAGCAGAATGGTTGCCTAATTTATTCTTTTTTTTAAATTTAAAAATAAGAAGTAGCCAGATAGCCTCAATTATACAGTAATATCACATCGAAATCATACATATTCATACCTATAGGTACTAAAAAAATAAGACTTAAACCAATACCTTCCAATCCAATTATTTGCAGAAAATGTATTAAAGCATTTAAGAAGCAAGATTTAAATTGTCAACACCATTTTTTATATTTGTTGATATAATTAGCAACATAATTTCTAACTACAGTCTGTAAGCAACAGACTAATATTGTACTACTATTGATTGACTTACGTTTACATGTTACACTATTATGGGCATCTATGTATTATATAATTATTGATTTATTCTGTTGTAGTATTTTATATTATATAAATTATAAACTGCTTTTGTATTGTATATTTTTATATTTAAGTATATTACCTATATAACAACTATTGACTGACTTTACATAAATATAAAAGATAATACTCAGATTACTCATATAACTATATTATTATATTACTCATATAACTCCGCCCGTTTTGTTCAAATTCACAAATATTATTATTATTAAATAGCGATTTTTTTTCATTTCGTCTTGCGATGAATTGACTAGATACCACGCAATCCAATGGGTATGAATAAGTAATAACTAATAACTATCTATATTTAATTTGCCGTATACATAATATACCTAGTATTATAGTACCTAGAAATTAGTGTATTATGTACATACCTGTAGGAAAAACTTTTATTACGGGGAGGGGCCCAGTTAATATTTTCGACATGTGGTTATTTTAACATAAAGTCATGACTCGTATGGTTACCTGTATATTATAGTCATATAACGATGAACACGTCATATTCGACTGAATGGGTGGTTGATCAATTATTAATTCGTAATACCTGTATATTAATCTATACACGGGGTGTATAGTGAGTATTTGACATAACTTTCCCTTATAAACTGGTATTTTGCTCAGATAGTTTAGTTTTAGTTGAGTTAGTATCTCAAAAAAGTTATATATGTAATATATTTTAAGACGCATAGATCACTCATAAGCTAGAAAAGCTTTTATTGTGTATATTATGTACTATATATTATGTTATATATTTATGTGTGATACTTAGACTGGAATCGTTTATAAACGGTATAAATTTATTATTCAGATAATTTTTTTTTATTTTAAAAAAAACATCTATACTATATTAATACAATATTCTGCTATTATTTTTCGTCGAACCGCAGCTGCAGAGTTTAATGTTGTGCGCTTGTTGTCGTTACAAATTACAATAGTACCCGCGGCGTCAATAAATTGCAGTTTTTTCCGCCCCTCCCACACCACTTAAATATAGGTAGAAACTACAAAGAAGTGGTGGAAGTAATATTTTTCACTCAATTTAACTGATTTTTTGTTCGATAAATAAAATTATAAAACCGAACAAATAGCCACTCCTACATCAGGGAATAATTCGTCCGGTTTGCCCGTCCTCTCACCAATCTGCACAAGCTCATCATATTTGCGCACGACATTTTAGATTCCAACCGAGTGAGAAAACTATTTTGTAAATCCCGTGCGTCATGGCGTGGTTTCCGAAAGAGAATGCTTAAACATTGTTTCTAAATAACATTTACGTATTGTTATATAAGCGCGGCAAATGTGACTTAATAATCTATGAAAGCTACAGTGACGATATTAATATATTATGTTTATACTCTGTGAGGCCGATAAATTTGTTTTTGTGAAGGTATAAAAAATGATCGAAAATATTTCGGTCGTGATGTGGATACATTTTACGATCTAGATTTATGACCGTGGTTAAGTTTTTGTGAACTGATTTCGTTACAATCCGATTCCTACAGCTATTTCATTATTTATTTGTATATCGTACGTCGAGACACTTCATTAACACTGTTGGTCGTGTTTTAACGATATTATTAGTATAAATATCAGACTTTCAGTTTATAGTATTATACGATTTATGTATATAGCAACAAACTAAATTGCATAATTTTGGAATTATATTATCGTATAACACACCTTAGGTTATACGTATGTGAAACTATATGCATAGTATGTGTATATACATTTTTGAGGGATGCTAAGCGATTAAAGTTATTACATGAATATATTATATACTTGGTTGATTAGTGATTGCGTGACTGAATAACGAAAATTATTAAAAAATAATAATAACGATAGGAATATTTTTTTTTAAATTGGATTAGGTACTAACAAAGTTCTTATACTATTTTTTAATAGTTGTGCCTAACTCTATAGTGTGTAATGTAGGTCTCTATCTATCTATGTCCTAACTAATATTGGTAAGGGTGGTGGTTCGTATAACAATAAGCCGTCGAGATTCGTGACGATTAGTTCGTGAGCGAAATATATATATTTTTTAAACACTAAATAGTTACGGCCATACAACATAATATTATATTTCGGTATCTCGGTGAACGTCCAACGTTTGGTTGCCAATGCAGTCAATATTCAGGGGAAATATTTTACGGTCACGCTGTTGGACAATAGTTATTTGTATCATTAATTACTATATACAATGTATATAGAGACGTATTTAATACTTCGGCGCTACGGGCTATAAGCCCATAACAATGTGTATTTGTATTCAATTTTCACATTTGAAATCTTATCAGTTATCACTAATCACATATAATAATGACATAATGTAATAAATTTAAAATTGGTATGATGATGCAAAAATTATTTATTTATATTTATTATTAAAATAATTTGTCCCTTATTTATTATTGTATTATATTTTTCACCCCTAAAATGAGACCTAAGCGTCTTGTCTCCTCTAAACATTTCCCTATAGATGTACATGTCTATATAATTGGTGATACATTTAACGCAAGACTGAAGATACTTATTATAATTGTGTTACGTTAAATAGATCACTCTGTATATAATGTGAATAGAATAAAATTACCTAATTAAATCCTAATTAATTGAAATACTGAAGTGAACTTTACGTATTGTTTTTGTAAATATATATTGTAATATTTTATCATGATATAGCAGTGGCGTGGTAAACGTTTATAAACATTATGGCCATTATGATGCCCATGCCCCAGCATATATTTCAGTACCTATCCACTCTTTATCCCCTTAATATAATATATAGTACATATCATAATTATTTGACTGTAAATATTTTAATTTTGTTATTGGTTACCATGATGACATAATGTATCCAACCATCCCCCCCCCCCACAAAAAATTCCACCATGACTCCTGAGCGTCATAAAACCCTGTTCACCACGCCACTGTGATATAGTCATAGGCGCAAATAGCGTTTAGGATTTGCAAGGGCTAAAGTCTTATTTTGATAATATTGAATAAGCTTAAGATAAAATGTAGGAAATGTTTGGGGGGGCTGTGGACATTTTTGGGAGGGCTTAGCCCCTAAATCCCCCCTATTTGCGCCTATTTGATTGTAAAAGTTTGGTGTACAATTCTAAATACTGTTTGTTGGTTACGTATAGTATTATATGCCAAAATAAAATATCATCAAAAACAATGTAAACTATATGGTGACGAGGGTATCACGCATTTAGTCTTGGAGCAGTCGAAACTTTAAAAGTGGTACCTATCTATAATATTACATATGTATTATTATTTATTACGTCACACTCTTTGAATGTTCAGTAATGTATATCGCATTAGCTGCATGGGTTATTTGTTGGGATGGGGTACTTTTCCTTATTAGAACCGAGTGGCTCACTATACGGCATAATAAACACTATACTTACACCTCGGCCATATAGAAGAACTTCTATAATACCGTGCTAAACACAATAAGATAGGATATCATCTATATATATATATATATATATATATATATATATATTATATATGTATGCGTCGTGTACATGTGCGATCTTATTTAAAAACAAAATAATACCTAATTTATAAATAATTATAAGTGTGTTTGTTGAGCAAGAATATAATATAATAATATACAATTTAAATGCTAATATACTACCTGCAGTATTATTTTATCAAGGAAACTAAGACTATAATATTATTCTTTAAGACTTAAGTGGATCTTTCGTTAGCACGTAGTTCTAAAGATAGCATGCAATTTTAGTACCTATATATTTTACATTATATGATATTACGACGAGTTGGTTACTACTAAATGTTGATTGTTGCTATTAGTAGTATAGATATACAAAATACATCTAATATGATTTCCATTTTCACCGTTTTTGGTCGTCCACCATAATTTTATAAAATATATAATATTATCTTAATCCATGCGACCTTATGAGCAATATAATTAATTAAAAAAAAAAAACAAGTCTGCAGTAATTTGAATTTATACGTTTATTTTGTTTAAAATGCATCTTAATAGCACTTAGGCAATATTCTCTACGAGGAAGTCAAATGATTATTATTTTTTGAATTTTTTGTGTTTATAAATATTTTAATTCAAATGAGTTTTTAAAATTATTCACAAATTATAGAAGGAAAAAAGTATTAAATAAGCATATAAATGTGTTCAATTATTTTGATTATGAAGTTTTTTAAATTAACGACATGACGTACATATAATACACAAGTAACATTTATATTATTTATTGATGTATAAATGCTGTATAAAAAGTATAACAATAAAATACAATTTTGAACATGTTTGTACATGATGTCTCAATACCTATCTATACTTATTAGTTATTAGTTTACTTATAATTTGAAAACTGTCTTCTATATATTACTTATTTATTTACATATGTATTGTACATTTGTATTTATATAATATATGAAGACATTTTACCCTCAACAATTGGATATACAGCAAAAATAAAAATATTTGGTTGATACACGAACACGATTAACCAAAAATGTCAAAGTTATTATTATAACCGACAAGGCGAATTTCGTAATAAGTAATGACAGTTGGCAGTTTAAACAAATTATAAATTATGAGTTATGATCGTATGGGTACAGATGTTACATATATTATATTATGACTTATGCGCGAGTTATGACGACTCTACAATCAATAATACGTTGAACAATACTGATCGAACAAAAATGATATATTATAATCATAAATAAATTCATAATGGTTTTAATTTCCATGTTGATGGCAGTACGCCAGTGCAGTTTGTTTTCTTATATTATATTGTACGATTGTATAATTATTATATTAAAACCCAGTATATCTATCAATATTGATTTCTTAGTATAAAAAAAATCGTTTGCCAATCAAATGTTTTACTTTCCAGATGTGATTGCGGGGGCCCCCGCGATGTATACATAATATTATAAACATTTAAAATTGCTGGTGTAATATTTTATGACTTTTGTTTTTTTTTTTCAGGTTAATCGTTATTGTTTAACATTTTCTAATATCGATGCTGACTGTGAGCTGCGAGCTACGACGGGTCTCGTGATCGCTCATGGACCAACGCATATCCTTCGGAGCCATAACGTGAAATTACTCTATTTTTCTAAAACTCTTATTTGGTGTGCAGTCCGGGAAACTCATTGATCATGGTTAATATAAAACATACCAGATCATTGGCTGATAAGAGTTTTTATAATTTTCATTACTTTTATTAGTGACGCCTTTAGTATAAGGATATTAATTACCATCTGAGTTTTGGCCAATTGACCTAAAATAAATATTATTTTGGACATGTTCATTCACTAAGTTCAATTTAGGAATAGTTTTTTTAGCAACTAGTAAGTATATGCTTAATATAATATATAATTATGTATGGACGCAGGTTGCGGTGAAAAAAGCTCGTAATGATTCGTTTAGATATATCGAGAACCTGAAAAATGCATTAATTATTTTGTAATTTAGGTATTGAATAAGGATATTTAAAGCGTATCTATTGTGTTATTTACCATTTACGACACGTTTTAATTCAAGTAGTACATAAATATATTATACATTTTAATTAGATGTTTACTTAAGTAAGTTATTATAATTTTATTTTTATACAGTAATAACATTATCATATGCAATATAATAATATATACCTAGGTACAGTGCCATTTGTGCCAATATTAGGTCTTAATGAAAATCGATTTATATACTATAAAAATAAAATAGTATTCAATTTAATATTTAATCGGTTTCAAAATTTTTATTCACATTGAATTTTATAGCCAATTAGACTTAAGTAAACGAACATTAAAATATTTATCACTAAAACCTTTAAATTTCATAACTGCATGACGGGTTGATTTGCAATCTAATTGTGTTTAAGTAGACCGTCAGCCACTGAGCCACACATATTGTCGTGTCTTGTTCGTAACAGTTATTATTGCTTAATAAGTTTTATTTGTATTTATAATATTTTTATTTTGGCACGATACGTTTTTTTTGTATATACATAATACCTATACATATTATAATATATAGATAATGAGATCAATTATATTGGAATTTCGTTCAATTAAGCAGCTATAAGAATATTTTATGGGCGTGACCACTCAGCTCAAGGACTTATCCTTGCCCTCAGACACCCCTACATATAACAAAATTCAAATTTAATATTAAATCATTTATGATTTGAAATGTAGATTCCGCATTAAACTAGTAATTATTGTGTTTCAGATTTATATAGATATCGACTAGGTATCGTATTTATTATATCGTAATACAACGAACATACACAAAACCACAAAAATATTTACCATGTTTTATTAATTCACATCAACTAGTCCGCGTCATCATAATTATTATATATGATTCGCAGAAAAACAATTGCTATAATTATAGCTATAGTTTCATTTAAGTACCTACATTATGTGAAATGTGAACAAAATATGAATAGTCAAAACTCAAAATGTGTATTAGTGCGGTGTTTTACATTGGTAGATAATTTCAACTCGTTCAAATTAATAAACTCAACAAATACAACATCACTCAATAAATCTCAATAATACGCGTACTTGGATATATTATGTGTTGCTCTTTGTTACGACGAGGTATAATATAATAACCCAGCAGTCGTACCTACACTAATATATCTTAATTTTTTCGTACTATACACACATAATAATAGCAGGTATTGCTGTGGAGGGATTTCACTGTTAGATCAGTTATACAATATTAACCACCAAACAAACATAATCAGTCTGACTGTTTAGAGAGGTATCAGACAATTTAGATTGTTTGTAATTTGCTATAAAGTACAAGACTTCAAATATTTAAAGAGAATCAATTTAAAGTTTTAAAACATATTTGAATTCATCACAATTTTTTTTTGGTTATGGTAAAAGTTGATTTTTGATTAAAAGTTTATTATTTTTTTTAATGAAATAAACTCAATTTTTTAAAAATTCGTAGTTTTCAGTAATAATTATTAAATTTAAATTTCAAAATAATGATTCCCGTAAAACCTATGAAAGAGGATATAAATATAAATAAATATTTACAGAATTTAATTTTTGATTTATTCTTCGTATAACTTTTAGGTCTAAATATTTATAATTGTTATACTATATTTTTATATAACTATTATAATATCTGCCTACCTATACTGACTAATACTTCTATATTTTTACAACATTTTTAGAATTATTTTTCTACATAATAAAACATTATTGTATGTTCTGTGTTTGAAAAAATAATATTTTTTTTCATTTCGTTGAATAACATGTTACGTAAATTTTATGAGATATATATGTTTGATTATTATGTATTTATGAAATACTTGTATACCTACCTACAACTAGAATTTAAATGGAAAAAACAATATAAATAAATCTATCGTAATAATCTATCGAGTGCCTAACCATATAAATTATCAATGTATGGTTGATCAAATCAATTGTGAAACAATAAACTTATTAAGGTTTAATAAGTGGCATATTTCAATTTTATTATAAATTACAGGTTGGATATATATAGAGTCTTGTAGTGATGCTATCGTAAAATATTGATTAAAAAACTTTAGAAACGAATTGTTTATTCGTATGCTAATAAAATAATCATATACAGTGTTAACAGATAGAGAAGTAATTTATTTTTCTTAAGGTCATCTGACCAAATTTTCGTGACTCAAGAATAAAATGCATGTAGGTACCTAAGTGGCATCATATTTGTGTATAAGATTTATTGTGTAAAGAATATCATCGAAATCGCACCAGGAAGAAATCTAACGATGGTCGATTTAGAATTTTAACTAGGTCATAAAAATTGTATTGTTTCTTATAAATAAAAAACAATTAAAAAATGAATGAACAAATTATTCTGTTGGATATAACCCCATTGGGCGTTGCAAATTTAATAAATCATTTTAATTTAGACTCGATCGATATTTTAAATGTTATAACTTATATAAATTACCAAGTACCGAGATAATTAAGTACCTATATGAAAAATAACTTAATAATAAGTATTAGCTAAAGGTAATAATATAAACTTGATTTAAAAGTGGAATGTTTTACGTTTGTTACATATAGTTATTGATGAAAACGGTTAAAATGTAAATGCATGGTCATACTTAACATATTATACTTACTCCTTGAAGGCTTGAAAGCTTGTTTTATAAGCGTAACGTTTAATATTATTATTATTTAAATTGTAACGTATGAGTGTCGATTAACATATCTCGTCTGTCATGACTTCCGTTTCCGTAGTTAACTCTATGTCGTTATTTTTTGCCCTATATAGTACCAAATACTAGAAAAAGTAACCTAAATGTCGATGTCATATGACCTATTGTGCAAATATATTATTTTATTGACATCAATAATAGTTTAAATATTTTACTACCTAATACCTATTACCTATATATTATATTATTACGTTGAATGTTGATGTTGTGCATCTATGAAATTTTATGTTATATTTAATAGTCAGTACTTATCACAACCCGTTAAAATAGTATGTGATGTATTTTATTACAAAATATTATATTGTAATGCATTATTATATTTTCTTTAATCTTAATAACGACATGCATCTTAACTATGGAGCATATACTTTTATTATGTTATTATTCTCAATAGCATTATTTAAATGTTAAACTCATATTTAACTCTTATATTTCAAAAATTGTTTGAAACTTTATTACAAATCAGACTGTCAGAGTTAATGATTTTAGGAATTATCTTGTTTTTAATCATATACCAAATTAAAACATGGACTAGGACCTTAATGAAACATGATCGTTTTATCAACCTCTCAATTCTTCATAATATTGAGACTGAAAAGTGATATATAATTTTTATTCGGATGTAATAATAATGGAACAATATGCGAAACGGATTGCCGCTTGAAAGTAACTTTATAAGTTCCTATAATCCTATAACAAAACTCAATAAAAATAGTATTTATTAATTAGTAATTACTTGAAATATTATTTGCATACCTATTTATTTCATATAGGTTAGGTTAGGTACTAGGTATTTTACGAACATACGGGTACCTACCTATCTGTGTTTTCTTAAATTAAAAAAAAAAAAAAAAGTTTTCTTTATAAGTGTTTATTTATTTTTGACTTAGTAACTATTGAAATAGGTGATTATGTGTAGGTAGTAGGTGCCAAGTCCCCCACGTATTTACATTCTACAGAACAATATGTGAAGCTCAAGCACCCTCTGCACCAAAGGTTGAAAGGTGTAGTTGCGCCAATCATGAGTCTATGGTACCTATGTTACTTGATACGCCTGACGTGTCATCGACCTTACCGAATTTATTGTAATACTACTTGTGTTTATAGTACATTTATGTTATATAATATATAATATATATGCTCATCATCCTGTAATATTTATGGAACTTTATTCGTCATAAGTTCGTATAAGGAGTTCCTAAATTACATATAATGAAGATTAATTTTATTATGGCCATTTAGAATGTGTATAATGTATATTATAGCCATGTAGATACCTACTATATACATGCGGTCGTGTGTATTAAATAATACAAAAGTTTTAATGTTGGAATAGATACCTATCGATAAGAAATTTGAAATCAACTACATATACTCCCTAAGTAATACATCCTCCCACACGAAGACATATTTCAACGATATTAAAAACTTCGAATTTGATTGGGGTCGATAGATTTTTCTATAGACTTTTTGGTATTGTTACAGTGTATTTTAATTGTTTTTACTGCTCAACGGCGTAAAAACGTACATTATATTATGGTCGATTAGCCTATGCGCAAGGGCCACGGACGCAATGTTAGGAATGCGGTATGTAATATCAGTTAAGTATATAATATATAGTCACATGAACGTATATATACATAATAATATGTGTAAATATATTATTGTATATTATATATTGGTGAACGCGTGCTCCCGGACCTTGGGCTCTCGTGGCGCTACGATAGGTACGCAGTTACACAATCTTTGTCGTTTTTTTTATGTGTGCTTATGTGGGTGGTGATATTATATATTATAATATACTCCCCGAGAGAAGGCTACGTTCACGCCGCAAACATCGATAACGATCTCGACTAATCGACCTGTTACTCGTTTTACCAATATATTATTACATACCTATATAATAGTATTATCATAATAAAATATTATATTTGCATTCAAATATTTTATGTTTTTGTGTGTAAATCTATTGTAACGACGTTTGGATAATAATATTATATTAGAAGACAATGATATGCCAATGTACTCCTACGATTTTGTAAAGGAAATACCTCACATTATTATATTTTCTGTTGATCGGAAGATATTATTATAGTTGAAAGGCGTGCAGGTGTTGACGTGCTCAGTGTCGTGCGTATCGATATTACGACTGTATATACTACAATAGCCGTACTGCAGCAGTATACATATATTATTATGTGTGCAGTTTAGTGACTACTAGCCATACGCGTTTTATAGTCGAGATACATATTTTATATAATTATACGATTTGTAACGTGTGTGTGCACTGTACATAAATTATGCGCTTAACTCGGTTAACTTTCGTGGGCGTATATCGTTTCCACCGAAATTACTTTTTCACCTATAAGAAACTTATCGACTGTTAATAATGTTAGCACCCCTGAAATCTTAATGGATTTCTGCCTATGTCTTTGTGGGTTAGGGTTTTTACCTAAGACTCGCCACAGACCCGTGAAGGGATTTGATTAACCTTGATATGGGTTCCGGATTTCAAAAATGGCATGCATGATTTGGATTTTGTTGTATTTGTATTTTATCGAGTACATGAGTCGGGTTTAGCGTATATTAGCGATATCCAGGAGACACCACGTGGTGAAGGTTGACTAGAAAGTCTAGAAAGTTTTTGCTACGTAAAGGTTGGTCTGATATAAAAATTATTATTAAATTAACTTAAAATATTTTGTTTTTTCTTTTTATCGTTAATATTTTAATTATAATAAACCAAGTTTTAATTAGGGAAGAAGAAGATACATATATCACTAAACTTAAACGGGTCAGTTTTCCACTGATAAAACAAAGCATCTTTTCTCTTAAAAATGTTTCTTTTTCTGCTGTTTTTTGCTCAGCTGTTGCGTTCTGAAATGATATGTTAATTTCACTCTTAATTCCAAGTAAAATTTCTATTAAAATTAAATTTTTTGTCGAACGGACACTTCTAGCCTTGACACGTGCTGGTTTACTCCACCATCGGATCTAACGCAGCAAGTTACAATAATATGTTATTTGGAGACAACTCTCCGGTTACGTATCGTTATCAACAACATTAAGATAAAATATTACCACGAACTCAACTCGTATTTAATTTAAGTGATCGAATACCTCGTGACCCAACACAAGTTTTCCTGGGGGTCTTCATCCCCACACGCCCCTCCACTACGCCTAGCCAACGTTAAAATAATAAGCACTAACATTAAAATTAAAAAATTATTTTTATATTTCTCTTAACTCAAATAATGTTTCATAACCCGAAAACAAAAAAAAAAATAATTTTAAACTAATAATTATATAAGATCATCAACTTTCAATAAAACTAAAATATGTAATAAAATAATTGATAAAGGTAAGTTATACAGTTTAATAGATTATAGTATATTAAAATTTAAACAAAAATAATTTGATACTTTTATTTACATTATGTTTTGCTAAACTATTTGTATATAATTGGTTATAACAAATTATAGAATTAGTCTCTAATTTAGTCTGTGAATAGAGTATTTAACCAAGTCATCTACAGCCTCTCTGGACCGTAATAAATGTGGTAATAGTTGACGATTATGATTTATGGCAGACGTTTAGTATTGTATTATTATTTTATCAGCGAAAAAAAACTAAAACTAAGATTCTCTATTTTATTGTAATTTTACTGATTATTTTAAATCTATATTAAAAATGACTAAAAATCTATCTTTACTACTTTTTCTGAAAAAGGAAGAAATTTCAGGTTGGTTACAAATCTAGAACCTACCACCTCGTAGGTACGCTACTAAAACAAACTAAATCATGTAATGGATAACAAAATAACGTTTTGAAAGCACTCTAACTGACATTTATACTTAGTTCATGACAAAATAACGTTGATGAAACTTTACCTGTAACATAATGGTATATATTAGAGAACTGAACACAAATCAAATTAGCACACGTGCATTAATACATTAAAGAAAAATTATGAAATTAAAAAAAAAAAATTACAACATAGATTTTTAACGATTATTTAAATAAAAAAATGATGTATTCACTTATACTAAACTGGCATCAAATCACTATTTAAAAAAATGACAATTTAATTTAATTTTGTAAAAATAATAAGCCCTATTAGTTTTTGAGTTACCTACTTAAATTATTTTGTTTATATTATATTGTTTATCATAATAAATGTATAACACATTTTATATTGTATTTATTATTTTATTGTTTTTTTCTGTCATATATACTATGTATAATATACACAATCGGTAACCAGCTGCCGAATTTATGGTAAAACTCCTATTTTCGGACGTGTGCTTTACGAGTGTATATAAGACAATCGACAAATAAAGAGTTAACATAAGACATATCAACGTGTGTTGTGAGATGCGTATACAATACGATACATATATTATGTAAACGTTCGACCCTAATAAACTAATTTTGTATCTGCCTGTCGTATAATATTATGATCGTGGCCCATAGGTAGGTTCACGTGTGTCGTTATATGTTAATTTGTATACATTTTTAATAGCCGACACTTCTACTTTAGCGTGCACAACTTCTACACTGTCTGTCACACGCATATACGTATTATTAGAATATCATACTATGAATTCAATGTAGATTATAATACATAACGTCGTATAATATTTTTTTTTAAAAAAAGAATAAAATAATTATCCTTGCGATTTAATAAAAAAAATAAAAAATAGTGAGTGGTATTTAGAGGACGTCATGCTGAGGTTTATTACATTTTTCTCTCTCACGTGTGCTTTGCGTAAGCGAGTTTGCGAAGATCAATCATAATAATAATAATGGTTGCGGGAAGTGATTTTACAGCTCATAATACGTATTATACTAATTGTAGTTTACACAAATAAAAAAAAAAGTAAAAACACAATATTTTTCAAACAAACTACGAGATTTTATCTCAAAGATATTGTTTTCTTTAATTATTATTTATTATTAAGTACAATTTTATTAAATCTAGAATAATTTGTGACTTATCTGTATGGAGTATTGTTTTTGTTAAGTACACTTTTATAGTCTTATCCACGTGCAATAGGACATATAATTATAACAAACCTTGGATTAGCATCATGCCATCATAATTGCAACTGAAAACATTAATCATGATTCATTACTGATTTAATAAAATATTTTTAATTAACAATGCATATGGGTAGGTCTAAGTATACAATTACCTACCATTACAATTGTTTTATTTCAAACACATTAGAGTAACACATTCGTAAGACTTGATTATAATACAAATTAATAACCGGCAATGATGAATTTTATAGATTTAAAATTGAAATACTGTCCAAAAAAATCATTCTAAATATTAGTCCGAGGGGAGAGATAATGCTTGTTCATTATTTTTGATAAACTACCTGTTTGGTACAGCATTATTGTTAGTTAACTACTTTATACTTGTGTAGTTAAAAATGATAGATACACTCGTGCCGTGTAATAAAAGTGTAGTAGCTTGTTAATATGTTACAAATGATTTTAGCATATAACGGGTGTAAGTGGACAATAATATAATATATAGGCTATAATATGGTGCACACAACCACGGGGGAGGTGAGAGGTCAGTAACAATCACGAACTGTGAACAAGACAGACGGCATTTTTCAAATTATAATAATAAAAAAAAAATAGGTTGAATAATAATCGTTTAGTGTATAGTAAGTACATTTCGCTTGTTTAATGGGTATTAATTTGTTCTTTTCGTATTTCATTTCCAATGAAATTGTAACACGTTTCCCAACAACCAGTTCAGTGAAAGTTAACGGCTGAGCGATGCTTGCACTTGTCCTTGTGCTTATGTCTGTCACTGTCCGTCCGGGGTCAATTCGTACATGATTATTATTATTATTATATTATGTATATCGCACGTGATAATAATATTATAATCGGCCGGAGAAGGAACATATTATATTGTAGCCGAATTCAAGGTCGGAACGTTGTATTATTGTTGACCGGATCCTTAAGACGTATATTGCGGCCGTTCGTTATCATACAATATGATATAATGGACGGATAAAGTTTCCCAAACGCACGATGAGTGTCGAGTGTTGGTGTTACCGAATATATTATATTATTGTTATTTGCAACCGTCGTATCTGAGGACCGCGAACTGCACGTTTTCGGTGCCCATCGTACGATTTTTAATATTTCGATGCGATAACTTATAGCACTACTGGTCAGAATGACGTTTGTGATTTATAGGTAGTATAATATACTGGTATACTGGTCTACCAATAGCCGGAAAGCTATAATATTAACAAATTGTAAAATTGTTTTTTCATAACGAATTGAACGAATTGGACATGTTATTTTATCAGCGATGGCATAATAATATAATAATATAAACGACAATATTTTCGTTGTGGTTTTTTGTTTTCGATTTCATCATATCGTAGAAATATCATTGAGGTAGGTTTACTTGTGAAGGTTAATTAATTTTTAGGAATTCAATTTGAAAAATGACTGTATTTGGTAACAATGCATCTATCTGAGTGTGTAACATTGAAGAACACGTCGCGGTACGGGAATCGGCGCGTCGAAGAGATCTAAAAATTAGTTTTATGGGTGAGAAACGATTTTCGTATATACACGAAAGGCCACAATAACACGTGTATTTTGCGATTAAAAAGTATGTTTACGATCTACGCGATTGGTGTAATTATCTACTACTCCTTGGAATATTAAACACGTCTGTAGACCATACAGAATATAATATTATACATTATATCCTCTAAATTATATTTTTTGCCTATATAATATACTGCGGTAATAATAGACATAACACTAAAAAATATAGCCATATCTACGTCGTATAATTTTACATTGAATCACTTTCTTGTTATTCAATTTAACATTTAATGAATAGGTACATTACCTATCACATAATATAATAAACTCGCATGTGATCAATAAAAATTAAAAATATTTAACGCATATTATAACTGTGTGACTAATATAATACTTTGGAAAAAATGAACTATCTTTACTCACATAATGCAGTCTAATAACACTGTTACGCAATTGATTTCAATTAATAAGTATTTAAAAAGCTATAATTGTTTCAAATTTACATACCTTTATGCATGAGACGTATAATGTGGAGTGAAATTTATTTTAATTGTATTTGCAACATGCCTTGTGGGTGGTAGGTACGGACCACAGGTATAGTCGTAACAATATACATTGTATATTATAATAATTAATAATATATTATAATGTTTATAATACGGATTACTGCAATGTGTACGGATTGATTAACAGTCAATATATAGATTGATGGAAAAAAATGGATTTAGGGGGGGGGGGTGCTTGGGAGTTGAAGCACGCACCGTTCCGCTTATTGGACTTTTTTATTATATAAATTACTTAGATATTATACCGATATTATACGTAGAACTAAACGTATAAAATGCAAACTACACCCAAAAAATAGGTTAAATTTGTTTTTACTCCGAAGTTGTTCATGATAAGTGCTTAAGGAGCTTTATTATTAACATACTTATTATTATTAGCACCCCCATAAAAAAATCCTAGATCCGCCACTAACAGCAATTAATAACTATCTATCCACAAATTATATTGATAACAAGTTACCTATATCGTTACAAAAAATGTTTAAATAACTTGGGTTTAAAGATGGGCCTTAACTCACACTGTCCCCTCTCAACTTCCTTAAATGATAACTTGATGATTTTAGTAAAAAAAATGCAGCTTGAGACGAACAAAATTTCACGCTATGACATTTTTCCTCATGCCTTCTAGCTATATAGTACGTGCGGTTGTTTGCTGTTAACTCGTAGTATAATAGTTTATCAAAATTATAACGTAATAACGGATTTCGCTCATTCAAAAAACCGATAGGTATTCAACTATTATTAAGTATGAGTATATTTTGTAATTTAATATTATTATCATTTAATTATTTGTAAGTTTACATGATAGGCTATATGTAATTTGTTTGAGTAAAAGCTACGAAATCGTCAAACATTTACAGATCATTTACAATTCTCATATTTTAGGTAAGCCATAATATTATATTCATATAAAGGTATAATATGCATAAGTATACTGTATAGTGGTATAATAGTAGGTATAACAGTGCATATTGGTATTACCGATGCATTTTAATTTAATTTTTGAACAAAATATTTTTTTCAAAACCACAACTGAAGTTGACAAAATTTAAGAATTAAAATACATAAATCATATAAATCAACAAAGGTAAACGATCGACAACCACCGTTTTTGATTTAATTGTAATATAAGTAAAGTTATACAAAAATTGAAACTCATCAAGACATCTTGAGTTTAATTTTATACAACCGTTTAATTTAAATTGTATTTTAATCTCAAGTCCTAAAGTATTCCAACACCCAATCAAGGAAAACGGGTTATGAACAGTTGTGGGTGTTTGTAAAATTTTCCGTATAAGATTGTCTAATAAAAAAAACTTACACAATTCTGTATATCGTATAATTATTTGCTGCATGTATGGTATATAACGTGTTATGTATTAACGTAGCTGTTGAAAAGTGATTAAATTTCATTCCTAGTTCCGACCATTAGAATCGAACCAATAATTATAATTGAAACCTAAAAAAAGATATTACGTGTATCATTAACTTTTGTTGTCGTTTCAAACATATTGTGATATAATTTTTTTTTTATTATTAAAGATTATTCTTATCGAAAACGGTAACGGGCCATCGATCACCCGCCGAGTTTTGTACCTATTATACATCATGTATGACCAAAGCAAATGTGGTTTTTGACTACACAAACACGATCAGTTGTATACTTTATTTTCAAATATGTGTATATATGCAGTATGCACGTATGTGATGAATGTGTAATGTTTTTAATGTGACAAGACGTATATACATTATATGTTTTTTTTCGTATTTTACCACACCTACGCCAGAGGCTAACCGCTTTGCGGGCAGAACAGCTTTGTTTCCTAACTGGATTTTGCACTCAATAATAATATACAATAGTGTTACAAAATATTCACTGTTGAATTAATAAAAAATATATCGATATGAACTTATGGCTTTATAGAACTATATCTATCAGCTACCGCAAGTTTTAGACGAGTAACGCACTATATACGCACAGCGCCTAAGACCAAAGTTTGTTCTTCCATGACGACTTGCACCGGTAGGTGTGGTTGAACCTTTGAACTATGACACTATAACGTACGCGGCCATGGACTCGACATCGATTTTATTACGTTTTATATGTAAAGTATTCGTATTACACTGCACATTATTAGTTTGCCGACCTTAATCTGCCTGCGTAAATCATGACAATGGTATAATTTTTAATGAACATTCCAGCAAGTCCTGTTTTATAATATATATCTACCTACTATAGATTATAAATATTATGGTAATGTGAATAATAAATTTAACTAATATACTATTACTATACTACGTATAAAACGTTTTTTCGAATAATTGAGTCAAAGATAAAATTGAAAACTACCTATATAATTTGTTTAAACTCACTGCAACTATTTATGTTATAATATAATAACGGATATTGAAACAATTTAAGTAGGTGTAATAAGTATATTGTATATATGTATGAATTTATCAGAGGGCCCTCTCCATCCAAGAGAGCGCTGATAATGTCCGCGGTGAACAGCAGGCCTAACCGACATGAGCAGAAAGAGCAACAGAGTATGCTATTTGTCGGAACCTTATGATTCGGCCCCGGAGGTTGGCCTTTAAATCTCCTTAAGAACGATAAATTAATTAATTATTAAAGCATATATTATGTACATTAAATTATTGTGATTATATATGAGTGATTATAGACTTTTATTTGAAGTAGGTAACTAGATATATTTATATAAGTTCTAAATAGTTTTACATTTAACTTCGAGTTATTAAACTTTTTGTGAAAATCGTGAAAAACTATTTGAAAAATCACAAGAAAGTAAGTATCAATATTTTAACAATCCTTGAAACGCGTTTTTATTGTGCTCCAGCAGAACTTTTTTTTTTATGATTGCAATTTTAATCTAATTGTTCAAGATTTATTATTATTACACATACCAATATCCCGCTGCATAGAAGTGCAGAGTGGAGCGAGGCGAGCACCAAACATCCTGCAATCTCTTGGTAAATCTCAAGCCATTTTCATTTAAAAATATCAAACTTATATTATATATATCAGAGCATATTTTAAGTAATTTTCACTGGGTAGCACGTCAGTAAAATTGTCTATCAGAGAAGCATAGAAGGGAAATAAACTCTTCTACCTCAATAATTTGAATATAGGCTTATTAACTGAACTCTACTGAGAAAATATATATATCTACAATCTACAATTTTATATAGTTTTATTTACCGAACTCTACTGAGACATATATCTACATAACCGATTTTTCAATAATAAAAAGGGTACCTACGCGGCAGAATAAACGATATACCTATACGACTATTCGAGTGATGAGTACACGAGTACACGACTGCGAAGGTCTATGAGTGTTCAATGTTTTGTTATAGGTATAATCGATAAACTATAAATACCTACTTTATCTATTATATAAATAATGTTACTGTACGTCTGTACCCGTATCAATGGTCGTATATGTAGGCAACCGTCCACTAATAATATAGTGATGTATTAACGAATTTAGGAGGGCTGGAGCATACCATGTCTTAACGGACTATGTTTAGGCATTTAATATTGCATGTACATTTTGGCTGTGTCAATGTG
>NC_042494.1:84960567-85026324 GCF_005508785.2 Acyrthosiphon pisum
ATGGGATAGACTATACAAGAGCCGAGAGCTCAAAATAGTTTTATGTTCTTTATATATTATGTACATAATAATTTACATTGGCATCGGTCGTTATGAGAATGTGTTATGGTTAGTGGCACGATCACCCACCACTGGGTAGCATTCAAATATCACTGGGGGCACTAGTGCCCCGTACTTTGTATGTTAAAATAGGCTCTGATATATATTATTTTTTTCTTATGAACTGATACAATTAGGTATATTTTCTTTCCGAGTGTTTGTTTACTTAACAAACTTAACAAGTACATGCAACTACACGAATCCATGTTATTGTATAATATTATAGTGCCAAATACGGCTTCGCATCTTACACTCCTACATAGGTTCCTATTGAATTAGTACCTATTGGCATTGAAGACGTATTATGATATAACATATTTAACACAAGACTTTGTTGCACTCAATACATTTTTTATTTTTTATTCTTCAAGTTATATAATAGAATCCAATTAGTAAGTCACGTTTTTGACTTTAAAGATAAAAAAATAAGTTATAATAATAACTATTATAGCATGAATGATTCAATGATTGAATGATGATAATTATAACTTGTATTCTAATAGTTCAGCTTATAAAAATTAAAATTAAGCAGTGACTTTTGAGTTTTAAGTATAGACTAGCGTAAATTCAATTTATCTTTTTTTTAAATTTGATTTGATTTCCTCGAGTTTGATAATATTTCAATTTGATTGATAAAGAACCCATGGTAGGTTTCGAATTTCAACAGACGACGGTATACGGTGTTGTACCGGTTGAATAAATATTATTACAGGTAATTCGTAAAACGTTATAATGCTTAAAAAACGAACAGAATAAAATAATACTTTAACGAAAATTTATTTTCGTTCGGAGTAAAATAGTACAAATTATCCTTCAAACGATATTTTAATCATATTTACTATTCAACAAAATAGATAATATTATAAATGATTTTAATGAATAATTATAATTATAATTCGTACTGTGATGAGCACGCGCAAGAGTCGTAAATGGTTTCGAAAAAATATTTTTTCGCCAAAACTGAGCTCAACCTTACACAACTAATTACGATAAACACTGGTTCAAAAAAAACTAAGTAAGTTAGTTAATCGTAATTAAAAAAAATGAAAAAACGTTAAAAATAGGTTATTATCATTAAATTCATGTAATTACGAAACTGTTTTGATCGTATTATAACATTTACAACAGATGGTTACATATAAGACGCTTTGTATATATGCGATGTATATAACATAGGCATACAAATGGAAGTAGCCTAGGGTATGCAGCCCAGTTAAATTTGAAAGGGCTGGTCAGGGACTTCGGACGGTTGCTGTTCAGATTATGGGCTTAATAATTTACTTAGCATATTATATTATTTTTATAGTACGAACGCGATCGACCAAGAATATGGCGTCATATATTTTTATTGTGATTAATCTTTTATTCGTTCATGCCAGTTGACTGGTTGGAAGCACTTATAGCTGCATTAGTTCAAATGTCAAAATACGTTTATATCATGTTTATATAAACCATAATTTGTAAGTATTGATAATAACTATTAATGTAATTTGGCATTTGCTGTTTGTCACGTTATACTAACTATTAATATTCACTATTAAATAGAAGTGCCGAGTTGCATAAAAAATTGATTCATTTAATGGTTCAATTAAATTGTATAGACCAATCATGGGCCATTAAATTATTTATAAGGGACCATTAGTTCACTATTGATTTATTAAATGTTAAGTGATTGTTTGTGACTCGTCATAGCACTCATTATAGGTAATATAAAATAAATAATGTATTTAATATTATATTTGTACCTAACTGAATACAAGTGTAAATAAATATATATTGTAAATAACATATTATCACTCTTTAATTTACATCATACATTTGATATGTTTTTAAATATTTAAATGTGCTAAAATGCGTATATTATGACACCACATAAGCTTATAAAAATATTATCACTCTGAATGAATTTTTTTAAATCAACAAAAATGATACATAGTGACAAAGTGAAACATACAAATTTTATTATGAATTATTTTGTCGGATAAGACTAGGAAATATCTTTTTATATTTGTCAAATTTATCAGGTCTATTTAAACGAGTTATCCAAAGTTCAAGTGAATTCTGACATGATCTACTAATCTAAAAATATCTTTTTGTATCTGACGAGAGATACTTCCCCCACCCACTCCCACTACTATGCATGTCTCCACATCTTGTGTACGAATGCCAATTTCGGGATCTACAAAGTGGTACTAACGATTTACGATAATATAGTATATACAAAGTCAGATTCATCAATGTAGGTATAAACTATATAGGTAGCTTAAATAAATCGGATATCATAATTTTGATTTATTTAGATAAATTATTTAATTGTAATTCTACACATAATTCTAAATATCTAAAAACTTTTATTGAACACTTTCATTTGAGTAATTGAGTATGATGTTTTATTCCTGACTTCCTGTACCTACTTAAAACAGCGATGTATATTACAAAAAAATAGAAATATATCAATATATCTATAAGACTAATGTTTATCATTATTATGTAATATTATATTACATATATGTTATTACTTATTGTTAACTTAATTTTTTATAATATATAATGCGTATACATAAATTCGTGAATTCATCTATTTACGTGGTATATTTTAGTTAAGTTTATGAACCACTATTTAATTATATATATGGGAGGCAACTAGTGTGAACATTTTTAAGAAGTAACTCGTATAATGTATATACCTATAACTATGAACCACCTGATCGTCGAAGGCAACTAATGTATATTAACATTTTTATTTACGATAAGGATTTAAGGATGGGAGGCAATTCGTATATTTTGAGAGCCGAGAGGCAACTAGTATGTGCCGAATACCGTATGCCTTTTTGAAAATAGTTTCATCGTGGACCGTGACCAAAATATTATCATTAAGTTTAGACGGTTGTACACGTTTTGTACCTAACCAAAACAAAATATAAATAAAAACTATTATATTTTATGGGGCACTGCACTATGACGGTAAATGGGCTGGTAAAAAATATTCACTGCACCTGACCTGAAACTCTGCGCATGGCTATATATTATAAGTAAAAATAAATGTGTGTGAGAGTGTGCTCAGCAGTACGATAACGCGTTTATTGTAAATAGTATCGTATGGTATCGCATAAACTATTGTATTATAGGAAAGTGATAGGCATAATAATGTCGATTGCGGTGGAATAACTGGCTGATACGCGATGTATAATGGTATTTACATACAGGTATTTAGGTATATAGTACGTGTTGTACTCGCCGAGCGCCCTTGGCTCCTGTTGTAAGGTACACGGATAATATAATAGTAGCGGGGTCGAAGTGACAGGAGCGGGCTGAGCGGTGGTCGCTGTTGGATTCCTGCGACGGCGGCGTCATCACGTTCCGGATCATCGGCCTCGAGGACGAACGAGGTCGTCTCGGGTTAAGAAAAAAAGTTTGCGCGGTAGTTGCAGTGGAGCAGTGCTCATCGCCGCGGTCGTGCGACTTGCGAGCAAAACGGTGCACGCGGACGTTATGTTGTTATATTATTATATATGATATGAGACATAAGTAAAAACATATGTCCTACACACGCACATATATTACAATGTGCAGAGCGATTATTTCAACTGGCTAAAGAAGCTGTAAAGAAAACGTTCAAGTTTCAACTTGTGGGTTTAGTAGTGGACCTTCACGAACAGATTTAAAAATAAAAATGGAGACTATATAGACACAAAATTATCACTTAAGTCTTAAAGTTGTATAAATATAAATTAAATAGTATCACGTAGTTTAAAAAAAGTAATCTATATAATATATAAAATGGAGACAAAAATGTATAACAATTCATCAATCGAGAACGGCTGGTCCGATTTGGCTCAAATTTTTCTTAAGATGTTTGTAACTGCCAGGAGAAGGTTTTTACGAAATAAAATTTTAGGAAAATACACCGGAAAGGTAGGAAATCTCAAATCTGTATGTCAAAAATACAACAGTGGCGCAACAGTGCATATTATATTATATTGGTTGCTATTGGTTAATCGGGCATGTTTGTTGATTTCATATAATATAAAAATGAATCGCAGAATGTGTTGCTAAGCGCAATAATTCTACTGTACGTGTGTTGTGACTGAACTCCTCCTAAATGGTTAGACCGATTTGAATGAATTTTTTTGTATGCGTTTGCGTTTATTCATCTAATTTTAGTACGGTTAGGTTAGGATAGGATTTTGTATTGATTGATTATATCAATCCACCATTGGTAGAATACGACAAACTTGGTATAACTTTGATACTTTAGAGTTAAATCATACACTAACGTACCTACATACAGCACGGAGTCCGCGATCTACCGCAGGTAGATTGCCTACCTGATAATGTACTGCTGCAAATCAGAATTTTTATTCCGGGCAACGAAAAAGTTAAGATTAATTTTGAAACCATACACCGAATATTAAATAACGAATTGAACCAAGTTTGAGTCACATATAGTTGGTACACTTAATGGGCAACGAAGTGCACGGGTTCAACTAGTAAACTATAAAGTAGTATAAATATATAAAATATCGTTGGTGTATTATAGAAATTATAGACACTTAATAGTATTATTCCATTTTTTTTTCATAAATTAATGAATTTACGAGAAATTTCTTAAGTCGTATTCCTTTAAGCTGTAACAATAATTAAGGGAATTCATTATCCAGAGTCCCTTATATATATTATCCCCCCACTTTATGTATCATGTACCTACCTTATCTGTATTGTCATTTTCCCATTTAACTCCTCTTGTCTAGCCTCTAAATGCCTTTAAATGCTGGAAATAAAAACCATTCGTTAAATATTCGATTTGATATTCTATATTTATATCATATTTTATATTATCATATTTATATTTTCATATTTATATGACGTATCGCGTATAAATATAATATTATATTCAACAATAAACACTGGACATATACCTATAATAACCTTAAATTGTCCATACGACTATACCTTTTTAAATTACGAGTGCATATTTTTTACAATAACTGCAACCATACATATATAGTAGAATAGTAGATATACTATGTATATGATATTGTAAATGATTTGCACCTTCCGGAAAGTGTATATTTATTCTATGTTTATAGAACACTTAAACGCTTTGGGATATTACTTAACGAGTATGAATTTAATTGTCCGAAAATTTCGTCATTATCATCTTCACAATTATATTATATACATACACACACACACACACACATAATATATAATTTTAGTGTTTGTACAGTGCGTGTGCTATATGTAGGTACCTACACGGCTATACATATTGTAGTGTACTTAATATCTTATATATATAAATAGGCTTTATTCGGATGAAAAGAAAGCGATCAATCACGTGGCTCATTACCCGGTCCGTTTTTGATATTTTTATTTGCGATGCTTAAATAGAAATACGTACATACATACGTATTATGTATTATTATATTATTATAATATGGACCAGCTATGTAATATATTATTTGCCCGTGCCCGTGCCAGTGCAGCCGCCGCCGCCGCCGCACGCGTAATGACATTTCTTTCTGTATTGCTTTTTTTATTTTTATTTTTATTTTTTTCGTTTTACTTTTCAATTAACCGACCATAAAGAGAATAGAAACCGATCGCGGGTGAAAATCGCAAGTCACGCGTTATCAAGAGCTCTCCGGGTCTCTTTGTTCGATCATATGTGTCTATATGCGCAGCTCATTACATTCTCTCGGCTCGTTACACTATATTTTTTCATCGTCGCTGCAGCAGTTATCACTCCCGCGAGGAACCCGCCGCAATCAATCATTTCCCAAAATTATGTATTATACGTATAGTATAGAACCTATATACATACGTATATTCAAAATTCTAATACGAAAATTGTGGCCTAACACGTAATTAGGAACATTGGTTTCGGTCAGTATATGGTTAAATCATCTTTTGTTGTATAGAAATAACTTACGAATATATCACGCAAAGAGAGTGGAGTCGATGAGATGACCGTTCAAAATGATATAGGTATAATGTATATAATATGTGTTTACGTTACCCTGTTCGTTTTTGTACTGCAGTGTAAGAACCAGCAAGGAAAAAATCAGAGTTGTGCGATGTGAATTAACTATTTCGTCACTGATGAAAAAAATGTTTAACGTAGCCCGTATGTAATAAACTTTAATTTTATCACCACAAAAGGTATATTGTCGTTGTGTTTATTTGATGGAAAAACATTCGTGATGAAAGATTAAAAACAAACTTTCAAGGTTTTAAATGAAATATTAAAATTACATTTCAGCTACACGTTAAATAATATAGGTAATATTTATCGGTATTTTCATCACAAATTACTCGCGTTTGAGGATGATTTAAATGGTACAGTAGAAACTCGATTAACCGTCACACTATGTTATCCGTCATCTTCCAAAAAAATAGCAAATGCAACTCAGATATTACTTCTCCGTGAAATACGGAACATTGCCATTCAAAAATCTCAAGCCTCAAAGAAACAAAAGAGGACGAAGGATTATTGTGCAATATGCATAGTATGTTGATATTATTTTTGTATGAAAATATATACAAAAATTGTAAAATATATATATGTTAATGGCTTATTTTCTGTTAACCGTCATAGGTTAACCCATACAGTGACGGTTAATCGGGTTTCTGCGGTAATAGGATAAAATATCTGAGGAAAAAATACCTCCTGCCACCACAAAACATTATCTGGGGAAATAATACTTTAATTGTATGATAATAGGTACCTATAATATCATAGAAAAATATATCTACACTAGGGTTGTAAATAGTTAGATTAATAGATACATAGATATTTTTTTCTGGTGATAAAGATAATATATGGAACCAAATAGTTTGCTTTTCTAAACTTGTTAAACCCTTTTGTCACTTAATTAAAACATTAAGTGACAAAAGTCAAGAAATTCGTCTAGAAGTTGTGGTTGACGAAACTCGAGCATTTATTCTTTTGATCATTATATGTACTCTGGTATTTTTCTTTATATAGGCTACTACTTCCTAAGGTATATTCAACCGGATATTTGAACCATAGATATGGTTCCTCGAGTTTTTTTCCTAGATACAATTTAAATAATTGCCTAATTCATATTAAACGCTTCTCATTCAAAAATTGTTGATCAACCATTCAACCATAACCGTTAATTTTCTGCTACATCAAACGTCTAAATAACAGATAGTATTTATTGGTATACTAAGTCATACCCTACACTACATAATGTAGATATTTGCATATCGATTTTGTTTGAAAACGGCTTTTTTAATATTATTTAATTAATGCGCATTGTAGACATTTGTTAACATACCTAGTTGTTTATTGATATTAATATTATCACAACAATCTGCAAAGTAACAATTATATTTATCATAATATATTTTATTTTATTATCTAGTATCCAGCTATCTTATCAATAGACCAGTACCTATGTGTTTATCATCTTTTATCAAATTATATAAAACAAACTTGGATTCAAAAAAAATATTTTTGAAATCATTATTATTTGTATTATTTCTTTTGTGTAGTTTATACGTTTTTCGGTTTGTAGTTTTTTGGATACAGTGTTTGCTTTTAGGGAAGCGAATATGAAGAATGACAAATAAGAATATAATATATTACAAGTTATAATAATATTTTATTTTGAATACATTTTGTAGATGAGTTATAAAAAGTGGGCCGAGGTCCGTCCTCAGAAAATGATTTTTACACAATTTTTACTCCGACAGTCAGTGAGCAACTGTAAAAACAAAATTTGGAAACAGTCGAAGTAGGGTATAGACTATTATTGACAATAGTACTCTACTAAAACCGTGTGTACAACACATCAACACTACAACTTACAATAATAACAAAGCTGAAAGTACTAACAAGTGTTTTTACTTTTTAAATCATTTGAAACTTCTGAAGTTTTTTTTCTAAGGTAATATATTGAAAACATATTTTGAAATTATGTTTTTTGACAATAAAACACACATAAATACATAATCATTGTAAACCAATAAATTCATGGCTGCCCGATGAATCTAAAATACATCTTATAAGACGTGTTATTATGTAATGACGAGTATTGAAAAATGTAATAAAGACGTTGTAGGTATTAATAGGTGTATCTCAGTTTGAGTGTGTCTCAGAAGTATTAGTGTACCTATACCTCAGTTCACGGACAAATCGGCGTCAGTGTACTTAGCTTTGCTAAATAATTCAACGTATTGTGAATTGGATTTAACACTTGGTACATTTGTTAAACGTGCTTTAAACTACTTACTCTATCTTAACATTTTTGCATCTTCTAAAAACAATATTTGAAATTTCCGTCCAATTCAATTGAGTATATAAGCTACACACATACCTACATTTGGTTTTAAGAAATAGTTTCTTTATTCGAGGCCATAAACGCGACAATTTTATGCATGCTTGTACCAATATACCTGATCTGCCCTAAGGCAAACATTTATGTACAGAAAAAATCAATATAATAACTTATACTATTATTATAATCTGCAACCATTGGCAACCATTTATAAACAAAAAAAAGTTTCAATTTATACTGTGAAATTCAAGATCCCTTTTTTACCACCTCTTTAAAATGCGAGTATCGGAAAAACCTTTCTTATTGCACATTTATATCATTAAAGAGGAACCACTATTCCAAATTTCAGGTTCATACGTTTTGTAGTTTTTGAAATGTAGCGATGAATGAGTGAGTGATATTATTTGCTTATATATATGTTAATATGTTATTACTTATTACCTATACTTATACTTAAATATTACAATAATACAAATAAATTTTCATAAAAATTACATTAGGGTGTTTACATTTTATAAGAAATTTTCAAGACACTGGACACCTCACTGCAGCGTGGTGACTTTAACGATCGTATCGTTTCATTATATTATTGTTGGTTTAATGTAGGTTTTCTACTTGAATAGCTGAATCGATTTTTTACATATTAAAGGAGCAAAATCCTAAAATTAAAAATTTTGGAAAAGTTTAAAAAATATTACGACCATCTCTCAGGGGTCGTTGGAGTGGTGTAGATACTAACTGGAAGTGAAGTGTGGATATCTATTTATTTTATAAGTGAACTGTGGTTATTTAGTGATATATAGTGTTGTTCAATATAACGGCGTATAATATAATACTTTTAACTTTTTAGATTCTAAGCAGAGCGAGGAAGCTAGTCGTCTTACAACGGTGTTTATTTTTTTTTATTCGGTATACAAAATTTCTACCAGAAGCGGAGTGCTATCAGTTTTCAACATAATATACTATATTAAATATAGTATCTTATCTTTTAGAAAATTGGATCAAGATGGTACTTTAAAGAGGTAGTTTTTCGATTTTCTCAATAGTTATCTAATGCCACGAGAAAAATCACCGACTAATTACGAAAAACGGGATTTTGATTTCTAACGCTTTGTTTATCACCACAGAAACGAATAAAATAATAATATTATAATATTAATTCAACTTACAGGCTATAATAAATAATATAAATAATAACAATATAAAATATCTAGACTGACAAACTGTCTCCGCTCAGAATTGTTTTTCTTATACAATGATGTTATATCATTGAATTCCATATTAATACAATCCACTATACATTGACCCACTTGTAACCTACTGTACAGCAGAGCGACATCCACTATAACTCGCTTTTAAAAAAAAATGTATTGTATTATTAATTATAGGTACTTATGGTTATTGGAACTTTTCGTGGATCTGGCCAAGATTATTTTTTGGGCAGTTCCTTTGACACAGCAATTGTTATACAACATTTAATAATGATAAGTTAGAGAGTTAGTCTAATGTAATAATGACATTACAAATTAAAAGACATATAATTATATTGAACAATTTTAAATAGGTGTCTACTAACAAAATATGTCATATCAGAAAAGAACAAGATTTTTATTTTATAGTTATAGCTTATTCTCACAGGCGCCCATAATAACTTAATCTAAAAAAATATTAAAAGTATCACTACCTATATAGTGAAATGTATTTTTAACGTCATTATAATAAAGTGCAATATATTTCGCTAATTACATTTTTTTCGAGGTTAATATTATCCACGCTTTCAAGGGTCATAATTACTAATTAGTAGGTCATTTATTCATTATTGAATTTTTTGAACATGAAAAATATTAATGTTTGGACGTTTGATACGATATTTATCAGTTTAGACAAGGTTTTATTTCAAGAGAAAAAGACTATCGTAACTATACGAACAAATTAAGCGCATTTTTGTACATATCACTATAATATAAATATTCTAAATATTTGAAGGATAAAGTTTGGTTGGTCACTCAGGGAATTTCTTTACAGCTCTTGGACGAGTACATATGCAAATAATATACTGCAATAGGGTGTCTCACTTGTCCTTGTATTCTTATGTATTCCTCTACATCCGCTTCCTATAAAAGCTTACGCAACGACTTGAATGCTTAATAGAGGTAAGTGATTCTGCAACATTTAAAATATTTATATAAATTATAGCTATGTTTTAATATTGGCTGTAACCTATATATTATTTAAAAACAATTCTTATCTCAAATGTTGATAAAAATAAATTTAAAAATATATCATATAATACAAATTGGGTAGTTCTTTATTTAATCAATCGATTATTTTCAAAAATTGTATCAAAAAAATGTTAATCAGATGGGGATGCGGTCATAACTGTCGCGTCGGTGTGTATACATTTTTTAATTCGGTACAGATATATCACATTCCGCATTTGACTATAATTCTGTTTTTTTGTATTCATTCTACCTAAACCTAATTAATCTTTCGTCTTAAACAAATTGGTTTAATAGTATACTTATTAGTTATTACATATTATAGTATATACCTATCTATTTATCAAACCATCTTCAATGCTCAATAGTGCGTGTTTGGAATTTTTCTTGTTTAACAACACATATTGAGTGCATTATGATTTTATAAAAACGCGCTAAATTTAATAGATCAATAGAGTCGCGTCATGCGTATATATACTTACACAATATATAATATGTAGTATCCCCATCAGTGTGTCGAACAGCCAAAAAATCCCGCTAACGTATAAGAAGTATATATAAAAAAAAAAGAACACTTTCTTGTCCTCTCACTTTCTGGCCCTACTACTGTGATCCTCCCACTGGCTCTACATGTCTCGTCTAATCGGTATGTCTGTTGTGTCGGTTGCGGTGAACACGGCAGAGAACAAGTTGAGGGCGTCGCGCCAGTGATCACGCCGAGTCGCACGCGCTCAGATCGTCGGTCCCGAGTGGATGTCTCTAAGCAATATAGCTACGTGATTTTCGAAAACAAAAATAGTTAAATAGATAACACGTATACGTATAATATGATATATAATATAACAAGTATCGATATTTAGTTGTGTTTTTTTTTGTTATTTTTTTTTAAATTTAAATTTCTAAATTTATTTGTTTAATTGTTATTTTCGATTACAAAATTATGGAGGAAATATTGTTTAAATTTAACGTCAGTGATTCGGTCTGTACTTAACGGATATCCTGACACCTGGATTTCCATTTTGGATCAAAGTGGTCAAATGACGTTATCTTCATGAAAGGTTGGTAATGTTTGCATAGTATATTATTCATGTTATCTATTCTTTGAAGTACTTACTGTCTTATTGTAATCTTTATAATATTACCTTTAGTCGTTTTACGGATAAATTAATATTATATGCTACCTATCAATTCAGCTAGTTTTACGATTAAAAAAAAAAATTTTTAACCGGTAGTTATTCTAGGTATTTCGGTTTTGTTTATTATCCAGAAGTGCCTATTAAAAATAAATAAATACCTCTTTGTTATGATTTATTAATGAACATAAATACTGAAATTATCGTAATGTTTCTAATATATTATAGGCTTTTAAATTAAATTCTAAGGTAGTTAGTGAAAATGTCAATGTGTAGTTATTGAAGAAATAATTATCTTATCATCTATGATCTGTAAAAGTGTAAGATGCATAATTACTTTAGAAAATTTGATTCATAATTGGAGGTTTAATAAAGCAAATCCAGTTATTTATTAATATAGGTTAATGGAATCATAATACAATTATTGAATTATCATAAATCAAACATATTGTCGTGCAAAATAAGAAGTAATAATATTATAATCCAACATAAACATAATTAAATTGATTAATTTAAAACAAATGTTGGTACCTATTATGTTATTACATGACCGATATTTTCATATGCTTAATATTAACGTTTTGATTACAAATAACTAATTTGCACAACTTATACTTAAGTAATTCGCGTGATTCAGTTTTCACATTCTAATATTATGCTTAATATAAAAATGCAGATTTTTGTTGTGTTTTATCTATTGAAAAAATGAAATGTATTTAGATTTTTAATCTTATCATTTTCAGTGCGTTACGTCCTACCATATTATTATGTATCTACATATGAATATGATTGAACTAATTAAATATATTAAACAACTAGTTAGGTGTCAAGTGTCAACAATAATGCTAATATATACAACTATTAAGTAACATATTACCTTAAACAATTTATCATTATACTCGTGCAATTAATGTATACACTAAGCAATAACATTACAATTTGTTCAAAATAAAAGAATAATACATATTTATAATGAATTATGGATGTATAAGCAATATATTATTGTATGTTGTTTGGAATGGAATGTTAAATGAAATCATATTTATCTAGGTAGGTACTTATTATTTATATATACCAACCGCTAGATAAATTGATTTTATTCAGTGGGTATACTCGTATAATGAAATTGTATAATATAAAACGTTGAAATATGATTTCTAATTTTAAATAATATTCTTCTTGTATTTTGTACTTTTGAATTATAATTTATTGTATATTTTATAATAACAATAGTACTAAACCATACTCGTTGAAGTATTATACTATACCTATACGTCTATACTATAAGAAATGATCTACTTATATTTCTTTACATATTTTTTTTATTGAGGGATAGTAGTTATTGAAACAATAACCGGAAGTATAAACGATGTTTACACCCCGATGTTACATAAAATAGAGAGAAATTATAATAATTTAAATATCTTATATTTGTGTATTTTCTAAAACGTCCAGTAATATTATAATTAAAAGCTATATAAAGTTATATATTAATAATGATGATCTATAATCTAAAGATTACCGCGCGTCTGAAATATAATTGCCATGGGAATATGTAGGTAATACTAGGTATATTACGTTGTATTTTAATTGGCGGGCTTTTACTTTTGTGAAAATTATTTAAAAAAACGCATTCAGTGTATACGCCTATCATGTGTACCTGTCTTCTATATCTTTCATCCAAGATTTATCTTAATTGCATATTTGCATGTATAAGTTTAAGTAAACCTGAGTATTGAGGTAAATGTAAATCTGATTATACGTACCAATAAAATATAGATTAGATCTTTGGCTGCTCGTCTTATTTGTAATTCTTCGACCATAATATACATTTCAACTAAAGATTAGTTGTCTGTACTCAGTACTAATAATATTTACTACAATATATTATTATAGATACAAATCTATACTATGTACACTGTACAGTAGTAACAAATAACAGTAATATTGACATTATATTTCGATTTTTGACTGTATTCATAATATATAAATTAGAATTCCAATTAGGCACATACAAGTTCAAGAAGACAAAATACAATTGATTTACTAAGAATTTCGTTTTATCGGAAAAAAAAAGCAATCAAAATAATATATATCATGGTGTAAGCTGTAAGTACACCACAGAATCGAAGGAGATTGAATTTCTTTTAAACCATTGAGATTATAATATACTATTACTAGTTAGGTAGGTACTAAATATAATTCGATTTTTTGTAGGTATATTAAATATTTGTTTTTCACTATTAATACGTTTTGATAACATCGTAGGATTTATTTTTAGAGATGTTAGTGAGTGACTTTTTATAATTTACATATAATTATAATATCGTATGCCAGTTTAAATAATAATAATTTTAAATAGTTTAAGAATCATATGATTACAATACATATGTATTAAATTTAAAAAATTATATTATTATAACACATTGCACACTATATAATTTTAAAGTGGTTATTAAAATAATTAAAGTATCCGTCGTATGTTTATAAATAATATTCAGTTGAATATTTTATATGGGCACTTTATTGTGGACAAGTTATGATCACTTATTCACTTATAATAATTCATTGCACAAGGGACAAAGGTTATACTCGAATATATTATAATTTTATATTTGTTCACTCAGCTTAAAGATTCATGTATAGGTATAATAAAAACGGAAATAAATCAGTTAAAAGTCGTTAATACTTAACTTACAGCACCCCATCAGTACAGCGAATTATATGTCTTGTACATAATTCTTATATATCATGGAAACGTCGTCTTACAGTATTTACGCGTTGATGATTAAAGTTCGCCTGATTATACCGCAAGTGTATGTATGTGAGGTATAAATCTTTATAAATATAAATAAATAAACAGTACATCTACGGCATATCGCACACAATATATTATGTCGATGTGAATACTGTGCACATTCCTGATTAATGAAGTTCATCGAAAGAAAGCGAATCTATTACATGGGTGTTGCATCATATTATAATATAAATATTAACATTAATCACGCGTTTAAGACTTAAATATACATAAAGTTAAGCGTCTTACATATTATAGTTACATAGTATAGTTACATTATTATAGTAATTATTGCGTTGTACAGTATCAAAACACAAATATACACGCGATAATATTATGTAGGTATAATAATAATGGTTTTTTTTGTCTTACTGTATATCAGGGTGATTTTAAGGTTGATGAGGTGGGGGGAAATTTGAGTTCAACGACCACCGTTGGTCCAAACGGTAAGATTTAAGGGTTGCCAATCTTAACATGGCCGGAAAATTTCATACTTTAACTAATAATAAAATGAGATGAAACTAAATCGTGTTTTTTTTTTTAAAGAATTTTAACAAAAAATAATGCAAATCTATATTTTTGCTAAACAGACTATATAAAAACAAAAGCTATATGCGTCACCATATAGACGCATTTATTTTTTCCGTGGGGGTACTGGGGTAGTTGCAGAATTCTATCACCAAAGGGTGGCGAACGTCTAATACAAGAATGTGTTTTTGAGTTGTACTGTTTTGTGTGTACTGCATAATAATAAACAAAATCGAGAATATAATGGAAATTCACCGACCCTCGTGGATTTCTATAAAATTCATATACCCTCGCGTGCGTATAGATACATCATATATTATTATATTATACCGAAGTATTATAACTATACGTCTACAACAAGTGTAATATAGACATACTATGACTATAATATGGTCTCAGCGGCGGTGTGTCGGTTACTTATGGATATAATAATATAACTCTTCGCCAGCCGCAGAAGAGTGACAGACAGGAGGAAGGCGAACGGACAGCGCCTTCCGGATTCCCCGCAGGAGCCGTTGACCTTTCGGCCGACTACTTTATTATGCGTTATTGAATTACAATCAATCATTATATATATATATTATGTGTGTGTGTGTGTGTGTACGCGTTCATCGGTGTCGAGACCTGCAGACGGACGCCACGATGACCGGAGATCGATAATAAAAATTTAATATAATATACTAATTATTATTGAAATCAACGGTATCGCGTCGCGCGCCCTGGCATAATATACCATAATCTATCATCGTTTATATCAACGACCCGATTTGCATCTCTTCTCCACACCCAATAAATAATATATTATATTATTATATTATTATAAACAATATTTGGATGGATATTACCAAAAATCTAAATAATAATAAAGAAAGCTGGTAAGTGGATGTTGCTTTGCTGTACAGTTAGTTAAAAGTGGGTCAATGTATAATGAATTGTATTCATTTTGAATTCAATGATATGATGTCATTCTAAGTATAAGAAAAACGATTCTGAGCGAAGACGATTTGTCTGTCTGGATATTTTATATTATTATAGCCTGTAAATTGAATTAATATTATAATATTATTTTTTTTTAATTTTTATTCTTTTCTATGGTGATAAACAAAGCGTTGAAAATTAAAATCCCATTTTTAGTGGTTTTTCGTAATTTTCCGGTGGTTTTTCCCGTGGCATTAAATAACTATTGAGAAAATCGAAAAATGACCTCTTTAAAGTACCATCTTGATCCAATTTTCTAAAAGATAAGATACTATATGTTGAAATCGAAGCACTCTTGTGGTAGAAATTTTGTATACAGGATAAAAAAAAAATAAACACTTATCACATAATAAATAATACAATTATAAATCGCTGTATTCCAGTATTGTCCAAGTTATATAGGCATACCTGCATACCGATGTTTTTATATTGATTTTTGAAGGCTGGATAGTTTGAAAAGTCGAAATTGAAAAGCCTTAAGCTTGGTCACCAAAATTACTAAAGACTATGTCATTATACCTAAACATATTATTAAATAGGATCAAGACAATAATATTGGTCCCCGCGAAATATGTACGTCGTTTTAAAAAATAATTATATTTTGTAATAACATTATTATTATTATTATGATCATTCTTCAAAACCGTTATAGGTACATCGGATGATTTCATTTTCATTTATTTTGCTCTCGTTTGGATTTATCATCGATCTATCAAGTGTGTATGTCCATACGGACATGGTTGTATCCGCCTTGTTATTTGTTTTCTATATTTTAATGCGTAGGAAGTTCTCAAACTTAGAGCTTATAACAATATTTGAATATAATGACGACGATGTATATTTTAATTATCATGATTATTGTAATATTATGTGACGCGTGGGATGACGTGAGGTCGACGATCTGGTAATTGATAAATAATATGTTCTATTGTAATATGAATGCATATTGCATATACCTACATACTTATAAGAAAAAATGAACAGTAATACTTCAATGAATAAATTGTTTATAAATTATAATACTTATTTCACTCAATTTTATGCTATATAAATAAATTAATATAAATTAAAAATAATTATGAAACAATATGATATTTTATTTTTCTATCGTTTTAAAAATCAGCATCATACATTCTGTACATATAACAAATACCGTGGAAAATGGAAATTATTTAATAGATGTAATAGTTTAATTACTAATTAGTAATTAATAATATGCATACAATTAAATTATTTCAAAGATGAATCAATACAAACACAATACAACAATAGTCAATAGTTAAAATGTTTAAATACCTATACAACATTATACAATATACATAGTACATAGTATATATATATATATTACGTAGGTATACCAAATACAGTTATGATGCAGTAAGTAAATGTACATAATTTTCTATGAGTGACCTTATTAATATTTAATTATATTTTATCTTATAAAAAAACGCAGTCCGACTGCTGCCAGCTTTCGACATCTTTGATATTATTATTTACTTAACTTTTATATTATAGTCTATTCCGCATTATATCGTTTAATCATATCAAGATGAGTTTGAGTTTTTAATTGTTTGTTTAATTTAAATTTGGATTTCATCTTTCCCGGATACATTTATTTAATTTAAAAAGTGTAAGAATTAATATTTTTATTTTCAATATATTCACAATATTATTTGAATTTTTATATTTTTACATAGGCTGTTAGAAATTGCCTTTAGTGAACACTGAACACCGCATCAATATTCTTGACATAATATTTCTTATGTGCAGGTCTGCAGGACAGTAACCAATTTAGTATTTTTCAATCGCGCTATGAAGAACATATTTTATTTAAAAGCGCCTAATAAATAAAATTAAAGGATTTTATTTTCGTTGAATTTTAATTATTAAACATTTGTATCCATGAAACTTGGCACAAGAGGAGAAAATAGCTGGTATTTACCAAACATAAATTTACGCAGATACATCATAAATTATTTGAAAGTGATTTTGAGATATTTAAAACACCTTGCGTAAAAATTAAAAATTATAAAAACAATGTTTTCAAGGATATCTAGTAGCCTTTCTTTTATAAATATTTATTAATATAAAAAGTAATTGCAATTTAAATCAATTGAAAAGTCGAGTTCCATTCGCTATCGATTCTGTCAAATAGAACAGTTGTAAAGGCGTATATTATATGAAAAAAAAATGTTTTAAAACGTTCTAATAAATAGTCTACATATATTGTAATTTATACCTAGTACCTACTAATATGGTATACAGTATACCACTAGTTCACTGTAAACGATATGTATAAAAAAAATTTCTCAGCCAAAGAATAATTAAAAGGTTAAAAGTTTTATATTTTATCATCAATGCTTTGATAGAAATAACGCTACAAGATGCCCTCCAAAATTTGTTTTCTTAAATTTTTGTAATAGGAGTCTAAGAGTTTTATCTCAATAATCGTTTCCCAATAATTTATACAACGGATCTGCGTAAACTAGTTTTCAGCGTGTTATACGTGTATGAAAAACAAACCTTGATGTAGCACTCTCTAACAATATATTATTATTTCTGTGGACATAAAGCTAATAGTAATAATAATAATAATAATAATAAAAATAATATGTATATAAATATATAAAATGTGTTGGGC
The DNA here is from genome assembly GCF_005508785.2 of Acyrthosiphon pisum. Taxonomy (NCBI): domain Eukaryota; kingdom Metazoa; phylum Arthropoda; class Insecta; order Hemiptera; family Aphididae; genus Acyrthosiphon; species Acyrthosiphon pisum. The sequence continues at coordinate 84,979,269 of NC_042494.1, forward strand.
ATCATCATTTGTATTACATTATAAAACATTGTAAAACGGTATATATGATTTCATAACCTATATATGGAAACGTAAAACGAGATTTAAAACAATAAAAGCTTATGGTAATAACAATTTTGGCTTATTGTAAATTTCACATTTTTAAATATACCATCTCAAACAGTCTAGGTATAATATTATATTATGTGTACAATTATAATGAAAAAGTTTTTGTTGTGCATTCAAATATATCTAACCTTTAGCATATTAAGCATTTACGATCCAATATGTATATACTTTGGAACAAACTTGACAATTTAATTTATGAAATATCATTTTTTTTTTCATGTTGGTTTGTTGTAGTGGTACCTTAATATATATAACTAAAATTATCAATCAGTACAAACGTCTTACACAATATGGTGGGGTTAAAATGGTTTGAAATCCATGGATACATCATACAGATAGTTTGAGTTATTTTATTTACCAGTATAAATACAAGTAATCGTGGATGTAAACCCGTTTTAACACCATAATATAAACGTGTTGAATTGAGTTATTTTCAAGTAGGTTAAGTTTTAGATTTTGAGCAGAGTGATAAATAAATTGGTTTTAAAATAATTATTGTGTGTTTTTTTTTTTAGTCTGTCAACAACATTTTGGATACTAAAAATACTCCGATTTTCTGATAGAAAAGGGAATCTAGTTGGTACTTTTGAGAGGTCCAAATTTAAAATTCCAAGTAGTTTTAGAAAGCGTAAAAAAACGGAAAAACGTAGTCATTTTTATGCAAAACCAATTTTTGAAAAATTCGAATAATATCCGTGGACCTTTGAAATTTTTACTAAACATTTATATCAGCATTTTCAATGTAAGGTAACCATTTTGATTCTTTTTGAACTAGTTATAGCTTTGAGAAATTCGTACATTTTTTAAAAATTATTCCCGATAAAAACATTTCCACTTTGTAAAAAATATTGAAATTTAATACAAGGTTCCTTATAAGTTTCTTTAGTTCAAAAATATTAAAGAAACATTGGAAAATTGTATTAATCAAAATTTTCAAAATTTTCAAATTATTTTTCAGTTAAAATTCATAAAAGTTTTCCTTTCATAGGAAATTTTGATATAAGACTCTCCAAAAATGTTCCTACTTTAAGCAAAAAAAAGAGTTTACTGGAAAGTAACATAAGTTTTTTATTAGCGTTTGAGTAAAAGTTTTACGATATTTTTTACGATTTTCATTAACGATTTTTAATATTTTGTTGTATTTCCAAAACAAATAACTAGATATATAGACTATTGAAATGTTCACCAAATATTTATATTATTATTTTCTATACATGTAAAATGTTCAAACTATTTAGACTCATTTTGACCTATTTATAGCCATAATAATTTTTTTAAATTTCGTAAATATAAATGTTTTTCTTTTTATAGCTAACATAAGAAATTGTATATGGAAAGTTCCCAACAAGTTTTTCTACCTCTGTCAAAAAAAAAAAAGTTTACTCGAAATAATTTTCCATTTTAAACTATTTTGGCTCTTATATTTACTTTAGATATTTTAAATTGTTGAAATTTTTTTGTTTTATGTCGGTAAATTTTTTTTTCCTTGTCAAAAAGCGTGAAAATGTAATACAATTGTATATTACAATAAGTGGTTCATACAGCAATTAAGTAATATCAATGATACATGGTCACAAGTTTTTTTATAAGCATTTGAAGTAGATACAAATGTTGACAAAATTGGACATTGAACGAACAATTTTTGTAATTAAAAAAATATTAATCGTTGGATTTGAAACTTTTTGCTGTTACATTCAACATTCTAAACCTCCTATACAGCAGAGTGACTTTCGCGGCTTTTTTTTATTTATGTATTTTATTGTTTAGCGGGTGGCTTAAAATAAAAATCTATAAGTAAATACTTGTTTTATTTAACCGATTTCTCAAATAAGTTCTACTATTGTTTTCAACATCATATTTGTAAATTGATAACCAATCATGTTGTAATATTACGTCATTGAAGAAGAGTAAAATTAAATTTGACTAAAAATGTAAAAAGTATAAAGCTATAGCATATCGTAAGAGAGGGACATTTTAATATATTAAACAAATCAAAATGATTTGTCATTGTTACGTAATCATTCTGATTTGACATAATTATTTTATGAAAATATATTATTGATGTACATGATATAATAATTAATGAAATATGACCGAAGAGAAAACGTGATGATATTATGTTTATGTTATAAAATTAATGATAGGGCAAATAGAAATTATGACGGGTAGAATAAATCTAATGGTTTCATAACAGTATCAATATAGTTCAACAAATTGTATAACTATGGACAATTATTTCATTTGCAGAATTTAGTAGAACGTTTAAATAATTTACAGAAAAATGTTCACCTTATATCTACGTTGTTCAAAAATAAACATTTTTGATTCATAAATACCTATATAATATATTACATATAAGACACAGTTTTAAAAACAAAAATTGATTATATAGATACATTGAGTGATAAGATATAGGTATGAGTACCTACCTACTCATTATAAGTGTCTTATTTATATATATACGTAGTTACGTTATTAAATGGACTAGGTACCACATATAACTTACGACTCATACATTTACAGTAAAATCAGTTGTTCATCAATGAATAAAAAACTGAAAAACATAATGTACGACGCCAAGAAATCGATTTATAAACATGTATAAGTTCATAGCTTTATGCGCCTAATACAAATATACAATTAAAGATTAAACGATCTTAATACAAATACAATGTTCATTCAAGTTATGATAAAAGGTGTGTTAAGTTAATTAAAGTTAACTTATTAGATTGGAATCGTTTATATTTTCTATACACAAGTTAATAAGTAATAACACACTAATGTACCTACTAGAATTTTTTTAATAACCCTACCTGTATGTTTTTCAAATATTTATTCGTTATACAACATTGTAAATTTGTAAATACAATGTGTGTATACGTATATGGTATATCTATTCAGTTTTCGACTACCTAGGTATAATATTGTACTTATATCGGTATAGTATTATACAGTGGCGTATATACAAATTATTTTCACTATGGGCCAATTTATCAATAGTCAGCATAGCGCGACTAACATAGCCATAACTATACATTTATTATAGAGCTGGGTGGTTATAAATACAAATACAAATTGCGAAATATAATTTTATAATTATTGTGTAAAATTCATTTTTAATTCTTTTTTAAAAAAATATTGACAATTTCATATATACATATTACATATATATTTTAATGTTATCTTATTGTGAATTTAACACATAAAATTCATCAAAGCAAGTCCTGACAATCTAACATTTCCTTGTTGATTCCTCAAAACGATTTTAATCATGGTGGAAAACTGTAAACAGTGTATATATACATGAAATGGTTTAATTAAACCTGCAATTTCACTATGGACTCTGGCCTAGAGGGCCTCCCCCCTATATACGCCATTGGTATTATACATATCAATGGTCAATGTTCTCGTTGAAAAACTGTTTAGAATAGCCGTAAAATTAGGACTTTTGCTGGACATATCAATGCGTATTAAGATATCCTATTTTATTTCTATAATAATAGTATAACATATGTTACCTATATAGGTAACATAATTCTATGGATTTCGTACAGTGCGCTGTAATTGTCAGTCTCCGTAGTCTGTATATCAAAATAGTATAGCCTGCAGTATAGGTATTTGGAAGGTTTACCATATCATATACAAATGCAAATGTAAGTATAGGTACCTATAATAATATATCAACGTATAACTATGCTGTGCTTACAAACAGTCTACATACCTACAGATTGAGTGTGACCAAAACATTTTTTAAGTATTTTATTCTTAAGTCCTATTCTTGAGTCCTATTCGTCATGGATTAGCCTACGCCGAACCTATTTGCCTAATAAATATAATAATATATATAAAAATATATATAAAAATTACCTAAAAATATATTGTTAAAAAGTACTTAGGATTATCAGCTATATAGTTTCTAATTATTAATTAATAATAGGTAAGTGATTATAGGATTGTAAATAATGTAAAACAATTCGAAACAAGCGAATTTCGTTCGGCTTTTTAATATTTTGATGTGCTGAGTGACTTTTTTTACAACTTTTGTCTTTTAAACATATTAAAATAACGACCATAAGATGAGTTTCAGTTTTATTGTATAAAAACAAACTGTATGATTTCACAATTTAAGTCTAAGTAGGCTTAATCGATTTTTAATTTGTCTCGAATAGTACAGCTCATCTCGTATTATAGAGGTTAGTCTAGTATGTCGATTAAGAAAATGCACATCAGCACGTTGAGAAAAATACAATGACTAAACGCTGACAAACCGAAACGTCTTGTTCTTCTATAGTATATGTCTCGTTAACTTTACAAAGTTTGTGTAAAATATTTTGTTGAAAATATTTCGAATTCGACAATGTGCTATTTCGATTCACACTATACAGGACGACGCTGAGTTCTGTTGCGATATCATGTGCGTTTACGATATAATAACAATACGTATTATTACACTCATTGTGCTGTATATTTTGTAAACGAATCTAATAATTAGATACAATTATTGTACACAGCCGTCTGGATAATACACACGCAGCGGTTTAGGTACCTATGGTATAATAATATTATACCTACCGAGTCGTCGTCGTTCTTTTTCTCGCACAAAGTGATCGTATCGTATAAATATATATAATATTAACAACAATCTTGGCCACCTGCGTGTTCGGCACGTTACGCGCGTATAACCAGCGTGTACCTTTTACCGCGCTGCAGACGATGAATAATAATTATTATGACATTACAATATAATATATTTTATAATAAGGGCTTAGAGTCTTCTGCCGGCGTGGACTTGGCGGTGATCGGTGCACGTTGTGCCCGCGTCGGAGTCATGACAGGTCGATACATATAATTAGGATTCTCCGCGAAAACCTGTCCGTAAATCATCAACGTGACGATTCGTAGCGAAAACTTTCTTCTGCCGGGTTCGCTACACCGAATGGGTCACGACCGATCCGGCCGTCTGCGGCGTGTGTAATACCATATACATATATATAATATCCATAATATAATGTATAATAATATATAATATATACACGTATATAATGCTGTGTCGAGCCGTTGACGAAATATTTTAAAATCCGTAGCGGATTCAACTCGGGCCCCGGGGGTGGCAATAAAGCGAGGCCGTGCTGTATGTGGGTCAAGTTCGAAATCGGGCTATACGCGTATACCCACGAAGTGCGAATGATTCTACCACGGATTAGGGGGGGGGGCGATTAAGGGTGATAATACTATAATATAACACATAGTACGCCAGCGATGACGAGAGTGACACGATCATCTACACTATATATTATTATATTCGTCACCGCGGGTAAATCGCAGCCGAAACCGAAATAAAACATCATTTTCGGCACGATCGTATAATATTATACATTTAAACGTAAATAATTATCATCGCGTATCGATGTATTTAATTTCACATAACTGAGGGTCACAGGCTGCAGTGGCAGCGGTGACGTTAAATGATCGTCAAGGACGCGACGCCGCGTAAATTTGCAGTATATCGTACGGTGAAAATCTGCGGACGCATTAAGTCATGTATATAATACGTAAGTATATAATCATGTAACTTTGTATTCGGTAACCTAACGAATTGAGACACTTCGCGTTCTATAGGCGGTGGCCAGTCAATATTATAAAAGAACTATAACGCAGTGTATACTTTACAATAAGAAAAAATATTAAACACTTATAAAGAAAACTTTGTTTTTAACTATTGTTTTACTTATATTTTTTTTAGGAAAACTAAGTATAATTTGTTATTTAACATTACTTTTCTTAAAGATATAAGGGATATATGTAACTAATAGACGAAAATATGGAATGGATGGAGTGTAATGAATTTTTTTTTCAAAATGTGTTTTGCATAATGATTTAGACAATGGAACTTTCAAAAAAAGTTGATTAAATTTTTTTAAAAGTTATTAAAAGTTACTTCAAAATCTTGCTTATAAGATTAAAACACCAAAAGAATAAAATTTTAAAATTAAAATTTTTTTTTCTAATTGTGAGTTTTTTAATGCATTTTACAATTTTGTGGAATCAGAAATTACCTATCGTACCTACTACCTGATTATTTTTTTTTTTTAATAAAGTAATTTAATTATAAAAACCGAGGGGTGGAAATACGCAAACTAGCGGACTTCAAAATGTTATAACTTTGAAACGAAGTCCGATCCATAAATTTTGATTGCACCATGATTGTTCTTGACTCATTGAAATACATAGGTTTCTGACATTATTTTTTTAAATGGCATTTATGCCACAAAATAGTAGTTATAGGTATACCTTCAAACTTAGGAAATAACTATTGTTTTTTTTTTTTGGGAGGTAGCAAAATATTTTGCTTGGGGTACAGAATATTCATATACAGCCCTGAGCAATATATACGTGTATATTATATATCTACAGATAGTTATGTTGCGACAATGCTTGTTAATTTGATCCGTATTAAATGTGTCTACATTTTAACACAATTGAAGACTTAAACATATTTTGGCCTAGGCCGCGGGCACGTCGATTTAGATTTCTCAACTCGGGCGTTGGGTTCAACAACAACAACAATGACAATATTAAAAATAATAATATATAATATAATTCGTCCATACAATAATATTATTGTATACCTATATGTATAATAGGCACGATGATACGGACTACGCGTAATAACGTTATATATGAAAATTGTATATAATATACTACTCACAATCTTCTATATCTGCAGCAGTTAATCGAATAATAGATTTAATAACCGTACATGCGTACTTATATATAATTGCCTACTGCTTATAAACAGTCGTTCCGGTAATGTCGAGATATTATAATGGACCGATTATTATGTAATTTTCGTTTAGCGCGTAACGTGGAGACTTAAACGATCGCGGGTATTTCACCGAGTGTCACGAGAGCCGCGTATAAGACACCGTAGTGTTGTGTATAATAAAAATGTTATCGCGCCTATCGTGATATTACAAGAAACGAAACGATACTCATAAATCACAAAAATTCTCTATAGGGTGTTCTTCTCTTTATATTTCCTGCGCCGGCCATATTGGCTTCTAATGTTCCATCTTTGATCACTCTCACAGTCTCACTACCTATACCTACTATATAATATTATTATCTTGACGTTTCGTGCTCGCTCTCCAATTATTGTTAATTTTAATATCCTGAATGTTTTTATTATTTTTTTTTTATAGCATTGTAAGTACAATCAATTATGTACAGGAAAGTTTTTTTATTAATACCTACATTAATTATCTCAATATTATTTAACGTTTTGGAAATACTTTTTACATTCTTTGAACTTTGATGTGATAGATTATAACGAAACAGCTGCATTTTTGAAATTTTTCAAAAATTTTTCCTATTTTGTATTATCATAGTTTTAAGTTTTTTTGTTTTTTGAATGATACTGTATATTTTTAATTTCATCATATTCAAAGCAAAATTTAAGTATAAATCAAAATAGTATATTGAACGAGTAGGTATATATAAGGTACTTAAAGTTTTGATGAACCAATAGTAATGGAGTAGAACAGAAGTGGTTAGTGGGTAGGTTCTTAGAATGATATTCTAGCTATTTTTGAATATAAAATAAAAAATGTATGGTGTCATTCAAAAAAGTAAAAATTTAAGAAATAGAAAAAATAGAAAAATAGAAAAATGAAATGCTTTTTGTAAAGATTTAAATAAAATAATTCCAAAAAAGAAATAGGTACTATAAAGATAGTTGGTAAAATTAAATTTGTACTATACTGCAGCTGGTTAAAATATATAGTATTGTTGTGTTTCTTCGCGAATGTCTGAGTTGGTAATGATTTTTCTTAATAAAATTACTTGCACGGAAAACGTGATAAAATTATATGTGTACAATTTAATAAATTTCCCCGAAGTTGTCAACCACGTTATTTTCACTGTTATTTTCCGATTCTCTTCGGTTCGTAAGTAAACGAATAATGAAGAGGAGAACAAAGTGAGTATCATAGAAAACAGATGATAAAAGGGCCGTGCACGCGCTCGCTCGCGAGAAAAAAATTTTTACAAACAATTTCAAACAGATCAATCAAAAGCGAAATATTAAATAAAGATCATTTATAGCTTTTTATTGTTGTGCGTTACGGACGTAACCGACACGCATTGACAACTCAATCCCGTCACACGCGTATATATAGATATACATTCCGTTATATATTAATATATCAATTCACAATGACGCAACGAAATGATATTATATATTGTGCGTATGACCATTTATAATAATCGGATAATGATTTATTGTTCCAGGGACATCCGGACGACGACACCAAGCCCAATGAGATCACAATGTTGCTGACATTTCTACTGGCAGGTGAGTGCGACGGGGTGGTGCCATCGGGATTTCTGTAGATAATTCACACGACACACACACACACACAACTTCGGTACCTATATCTATGTATGCGTATATAGATGTAGAAATGCACATTATACACTGCAGCACACATCATGCACACGCGGCCGTCGATACGACATATTAATAAATCAGTGTACAAAAATATGAAACAATTCACTATTAGAAAACTCGCAACCGAGTCACGTACTGATGGGGGAAAATGAGAATGGAAAGAAAAAAAAAATGGACAAAAAAAATCCATTTATATTTTATACGTTTTCAACAACTCTCTCGGTTGTTTTGTGTTATGTATAGTAAAAATATTCTTCGTTGTCATTGTATTATATTATTAAATTGTCTTATATTATATTATATTATATACGCGAGTCTGTTGCTTGCAACATTATTGTGTCGGCGAAGGATATGACAAAATTCCTCAAATTTCTAGTGTAATTTTAAAATTATATTTTGCAAAGTCCATATACGAGTATATTATGACATTATGTAGTAGTAATTGCTACTTTAAAATGATAAAACTACTAAAATTAATTAATAAATATAGGTAATATATTATAATATCATAATATTATGATTTTTAACGTTGACTAATTAAGCGAATTACTGAAAACATTTTAGATAACAAATGTTATCGACATTTTGACAAACCAATATTGGTCTCTTTTATATATGAATTATTTATCGTCAAATATCATTCATTCATTAATTTTAAAAATAATAGATTTTATACATGTACCTACCTATATTGTATGTATAATACTTATATAGTGAGACTTGTTCTGACTATAGCCTGTTTAGCGGAGATCACAATCCAAATTTACATAGAGTGATGTAACTGAATAGTCCATAATATAGATTACATTATCGTACTCCAATAATGTCCTTGGGAGGTCGTCAAGAATCGTTTTAATCGTTGAAATATGTACTGTTAAAATACATAATGAATATAATTTATTTTAATCTTTATTAAAGGTCAATCGAGATTTTAACAATACTGCCATACTGCCACACTGGCACAAACCAGATATTTAGTGTTTACTAATACTAAATTATTATACGATGGTTCGAAGGTATTAGTTACACATTTTTATACGTTACAAGTTTTTTTAGTGAAATTTGAATCAATAATCATATAAATATACATTATGTAGGTATACCTACTTATAATATAGGTAGGTAATATTAATTAATTACTAGTATATAGTTGAAACCAGCTCGATAAGTTAAAATTAGTTCAAGTGTTTTAAATATAATAAATATACTATTCAATATAGTATACTAACGACTTAATAAAACAAGTCCGTCAGCCTGCTATCCTAAAATTAAAATTTCCAAGTCAAAACATACTAAAAATGAGTAACAAATTCAGAATTTGTAATCTATAATTTTGATCCTCAATTTTTCTGTTTTTTTTTCGGGTGCTGGGTCGGAATAAAATGAATTTTGATATAAATAAATAAACATGTGACCAATTTATTAACAGTAGCTTTTACAGTGATAAAAACGTGTTTCGTGTATAATTACTATAACCAGCTACTGAAGCGTATTATATATAGCATCTTATTTATATATTTTGTGAATCGTGATATAACAAAAAAAATTATAATCAAAAATTGAGAAAATATTTGGATTAATTGGTTACTTTCAACTAGTCGAAAAATACGGTAATGTAGATGTCTGACGTTTGTTATTATTTCACATTGTGTGTTTGTATTTTGTTCTGCTTTTTTTTTAAATTCACTCTCCTGAAGGCTGAAACTTTTACAGAAATGAATAATTGTTATTAATTAAACATTTTTATACATCTTCAGTATATTATGTATTTTATTTTATAATTTTTCACATTTTTATTTTTATAGGTTCCTATATAATATAGCAGAGTTAGGTATCAGTTGTTATATAATTATATAAGTATTAAATTATTTTCGGTAAAATAAATTTCTCACACCATATTCAAAAGTGAATTGTATAATGTCTTTCTAAAACATGTTTTTATCGTGATAATATCTTGGTGTCCCAAAAAAATCATTCGATTGTATTCGAAATTCAATAAGGATATAATAATCGAATGAATTACGATATACCTACATAAACTAATGTACCACAGTAAGCGAAAAATAATTTAAGATTTATCATTTTTGCATATTTTATATTGATTTAAATTTATCGTTGCTACTAAAATAAGTATACCTATGCCACCAATAATGTAATTGATAAAAAAATTGCTAAATATACCAATAATCGGGATGAAATAATACTACTCTATTAGCATACCTGGTATCCGATATACAAATACTTCACCCGCTGTAGAAACATGTGCAATCTCTTCGTGTGGTACACACGCGGTTTCAACATGGTCGCGTACAAACAGCAATATAATATAAGTATAATAATATGCAGCATAATACGTTTTCTAACGATTTTTCCACGAGTTTCGTAATCAAAGTAGCAATTTAATACCCCAAGGTTTGAAAGGGTTAGAATATTGTGCACATGCGATATCGGTTTTGCTTTACCGCGCGATTTGACTTCTGTTCTTGCCGTTGTACGTATATAATGTTTCTTAAGCTCGCGTGCACCGCGTTTGATCGTTTATGGGCAGGCAGGTATCGCCCAGATCCGCTTACATAAAAATATATATTATCGAAAGAAAGAGAAAAATCGAATAGAAGAATATATAGTCAGCGCAAAACCGGTTGTTCAGCGGCGGGCGAATTTCGTGGAGGTACACGAAACGCAAAAAAAAAAATGCCATGAAAAACCTTGTGCGCGAATATGTAGGTATATCTGGTATAATAATTATACGGTTATATATAGTATATAATATCCAAAGAATATTTAGCACGTGAACGAGAATCCAAAAACAAAACAAAAAAATCAAACGTGTTGATCTTGAGATCTCCCGGACACCTGTCCATTGTTCTGTCGCGAGATAAAAAAAATATAATATCGTTTTAGGTTGCATCCCGATCTTAATAGTATTGTTGTGTTATATTATGATAGAGTTGTGAAATTATTAATATTGCGACAGAAAAGATAGACTGAGCCCAAAATGTCTATGAATGCGGAATATAATTTCTGGCAGTCAATGATCCGTATTTTACTTTACTTTGGGCATACTTACCTATTTATATTATATTATATTAGTTTATTGATCGGGAATTAGGCATATTGTAAGCACTCGGTGGTTTTTTTTTCAGAAACATATGAATATATGACGATAATAAACACAAAATAATCGGAAAACAAAATCTCGGTTATTCAATGTCCAGCATTTTGAATGTCTTGCGTTTAACCTGTTTGAAAAATTGCCCGGGTATCTACTATACCTATAATGAGTTTAATACTTTAATGAATAAATTATACTTATTTCCGGTATGTTATGTTTTCTAAATTCTAAGAATGAAACATAAATTATACGCTCATTCTCTACCTTTTTGCCAGAATTTTGAGAGAAGTTTTTAATTTGCGACATCTGTTTTTTTGTACAGTAAAGAACCATTTTTTTTAATGACAAATCTGTCATAGTTATGTGTTTTACTATTTATTGAAAAGACCTTTTAAGAGTAACGAAAGTTTTCAACAAGTTTCCCCAAATTATTTTCTAGATTCGTGTCAGAACACAATTTTCCTATACCTTATTGTTAACAAAATATTAAAAACACTACGAAAAATGTTAACTGTTAAGTAAAAGCTCGTGGCCGAGTAAACATCAATCATTTTTGTTTCGTCACATTTAGAATTCGCAATGGTTTATCATAAGTTTCAAGTGTGCATATTTTATTTAATTCACAGCTGATACATCCCGCACTGATACACCCCCGGTTCTTGTAGCCCACTCGAAGTTGGTATCACATTCGTTATATTTTAATTTTCGTTCATATAACTGGTAATATGTCGAGTACGTGCACAATGATAAATGGTCACTCTCACATTATTAATGTATTTTGAAATATTATATAGTGTTATATATAAGTATATATTATATACTTGTATGTTGAATTATACACACTCAATACACATATAGATTATTACGGTATGGTATTAGAATAATAATTATTACTGATATGATGTAATTCGCAGTGTCTATCTTTATAAAGGTAGCATATTATATATAAAGACTATATGTAAAAAGATTTGATGATTTTTTTTTACAATAAATCATACAGCTTTCACAAACCAATCAACATACTAAATTCAACGAAATTATATTTTTATTTAATGTTCTTAGGTTAGGTTAAACATGCAAACGTTTAATTTATTAAAGACATCGATAAGTATGGAGATGAGCTATATTTCTTAAATCATTTAATACGTTTTCGTTTTCTGCAACAAACTACATCATATAATATATAATATAGTATACTTGCCTTATTTTTGTCTCTGTCAATAATTTGATGAACCGTGTCGGCTAGATGTTAAGTTGCATCACTACGCAACAGATTGGGACTTTCAGGTTAACAAATCACAATAAATCTAAAAACCGATATCCGCATACGTTCTAAAGATATACCTACCTAGGTACCTGTATGTAATGCACAATGATGGTACATAAACAGTCGCCGTTTTGTAAGAACGATTAAAAACCCATATTAACGACGTGGCGATTTCTAATATTATATTTTTTAAATGTCCATCTGCTATATTATGCCTATACAAAATACTATATATGTGCACACACATGTATTGCAGCTATATCGAAACAAACTCAAGACATTAAAAAACATTACGCCCACTGTAGGTACTCGCATTGCAGCAGTTTTCGACGTTTATACTTTCATCCGAGCCCCGGGCTCATCCGTTCATCATACGCGCCAATTCAATTAGATCCACTCGTATCTCTCGTACCAGTCTCATCCATTCACAATTGTATTACAAATGTTATAATTATGTTTTGATGCGAACACGCCTAAACGTAAGTCGTATAACCGAGTTCTCGAGCCCCCCACACAAACACCTGGGTATGCGTATGCAAACAAACATTAACATACCTACTCGTGCATATATGTATATTATAATAATCTTCTAACAAATGATAATTATTATTATTGTCATGATTATAATGATATATACACGCCGAACAGGTAGCTGCAATAATGTGTGCAGGTCTGTATATATATATATACCTACGGTCTTACGCTGCAGCCTCCGGATGTTTGATAGAATAATACGCCGACGATTAGAAACATAATGACGCAGGTATATACCACAATATGCATATGCATCATCAAAAATGTTGAAGGAACGTGTCAAGTATTTCAGATCTTCTTATTTATATCAGATACAAACGTCGTTCACTACTCGATATAATATAATGTGATATATGATAATTGCAAGGCTCTATAAGATTATCTAATTATGTCACTGTAAAGTTAGATATTTATTTTTCAATTAATGCTATTGAAATTAACCATATCGAAGTATTAAACTAAATTTGTTTATAATATAATAATTAAGTGTTTATATGATTGAAACTCATCAATTGCAGTAGGTATTTAATTATTTAATATACACGTTGAAAATATACATTGGGTCAAAAATGTAGTAAAATTTATTTTATATAACATATTATATTACTGGTATATTAATTAAACGAAAAACACGCATTATTTCTTGCTACATATAATTTTGCTACATAATCGCTAAAAATACAACATTTTTCCAACCAACATAAATTCAGTGTCAGGGTTTTTTTAAATGGTTATACATTTTGGTATATTTTAGTTGGGCACTAGGAACATAATAATAATAATGATATAAATAAAAATATTTATATTATTTATAAACCATAAACTTTATTTGAGAATCTGACATCTGTATAAATATTTAAAAATATAGTACAATTTCGCGATTTTTATCAATAAAAAATGTATCTAGATGAATAAATTTAGATTAGTAAAAAAATTATCTAAGATGAACGTTTAGATACCTTGTAACTATTTATCTATATAAGATAAAAAATTAACAAATAATTATCTAGATAAGTCCGAACACTAAATAATACATTTTTATTTTTTTTTTATCGTTATAATTTTTCAATGTTTTAACATTTTATTTATGATAACATGAATTTTGAATTCCTTATACACCAAAGCAAAGTATATTTTGGAATACTTCGAACTATAAAAATGTCGTATAGTTCGTATAATTTTCTTATATACCTACTAAAATTTTCTATTTTAATTTATTACATTTTTTGCTTGTCTATTTTAGTGTAGCACATAATACATATGAATTGGGGCAACTCGTTTATATATTATAAATAAATATTTTAGGTTTTGATGAGTGGAGTGGTTAGTGGTAGGGCTGGTAGGGTACACCGCAAAATGTTGGTCCACTACTCCGCTCATCAAAGTTTAAGTTCCATTTGTTCTAATTTCTAAATGATATTTTTCAGATGAAAATACGAAAATACTCTGAATAATATTCTGATTTTGAATATGAAATTAAAAATACATGTTGTCATTAAAAGAGTACAAAACTCAAAAAAATATTAAAAACTATTATTTTTTCCAAAAATGTTGTTTAATAAGAAATAACGATTTAAAATCAGGTAAAAGAAATATTTCCAGAAACGATAGTGTTTTTTGAAATAAAGAGTGTCTTGCGTTAAATGGATAACCCTGTATAAGAGATTATTGTGGTTAAAAATAATATAATATGGACTGATGTCTGATATAATGTAATAACTTTATATTTACGATTTTCTTAGCATTGAGATATCACCAGCCGCAGTTGATTAATTATTTCACCCTACTTACAATGGCCTACGAGAAGTAATTTTTAACTTGGTTTTTTTTTGGTAAATTTATACTCCATAAAATTCGTATTAAAAACAAATCATCTCTAACGACTTTTAAGGTCAAAATAAAATTCTGGACATTGTCCGTATTTTGGCCATGGTCATTAGCTTTCATCAATTTACACGCCCAATTAATAAGAAACACGCCACGGAGTATACCTGTAACCTACACGTAGGTATATTATATAGACGTTTTGAAAAAAATAAATAAACAACGCACAGGTACGGACAAATTTCAATTAAACAGTTTTTCATTGTATACGCATGGGCAACACCAACGGCGAACAACAACAACAACAACAATAATAATATAATTTCGTCCAGGGTCTGCATCGCAAGTTGTGAAATCGTATTATATTATATATTATTTATAACATTATGCAGTGTTTTACTTTACACGTATTATAATATTATTAACTACCATGTTGGTATAAAATGTGTAATGATGGTGCGATAATATTATCATAATATTAAACGTTCTAATAGTGCAAGAGTTCTCGCTAGAATTTTGGAAAGACCCAAGTATTATTTTTTAAAACTACATGTGGACCACATAATTTAATTAAAGATGTTAATATTGATATAATGATAGTAATCCATTTGTAAATATTCCACTTTACAAACAATTTACATAAATCATTAAAAAAATAAATTATTTGGTACCTATTGATTGTATTTATTTATTTTGTTGGCATTGATTGCGGGATCTCTTTATTACCTACTTGCAACAAAATATATTGCATAATAGACCTTATAGAACCATTAGAGTATGTTTTCAATTTTTCGTATTTTATAGAATGTACATTTTAATTTTAGTGTGGGCCAGACAAAATGTGTAAATGGGTCGCGTGGTGGGTACCACTGTTCTAGTGTACCTACAAATAATATTACATAGGCACAGGGTCGTCAAGGTGATTCACCTGCAGTAGGAATGCTCATCCACGTGTTTTTCTTTATCTAATTCAAATTATGATTTTTGCATTTTTATGTATACTTAATTAATACACCAACTTATATTTTTAAATAGTTACATTTTTATATAATTCAGGGAGTATTTTGTATTCTTGTGGTAAATGGTGATATAAATTGGTTTTTTCAAACGAGAACCACTCTAAATTATACTGCAAATTCTTAATCAGATGATTTTTTTTTTGAAAAATGTCGTTCCTAAACGAGTAGTTTCTGAGTTATCAAACTTTATAAAGGTCCTAATGATGATATTATCCTTAATAATAATTGATTAGTATATAAAATATAAAATAGATGTAATATTTATTCTAGTACTTCTATACTTACTAATTACTTTACGACAATTTTGACTAATTATAAAGTGTTATAAATTCATAATAGGTATAATTATTTCTATAACTTTAAAACCATCATAGTATTATACTTTAATAGGTATTTGGTATAGGTACTATAATTTATTATCCTAGTAGGTATGTATAGTTACCTATAGGCTATAATGATCAAATTGGAAACTTGTCATTGGAATTTCGATTTACACACACCCACGATATCAACATTTTCTAAAATCTGTCTCTTTAACAGTTCACAATTAAGAAGGTGGTTCTCATTTGAAAAATTGTATTGTCACAGCAGCTCACAGGAAATCCCTTAAGTTGTGTATAAAGTCTAAGTATAGGCATTAAAAAAATCCATAAATCGTAATAATTTCAAATAAATTCGCATTGTAAAATGAAACATTTCAGTGAGCACGAACATTGTGATGACGAATGCGCATCTTGCAGTATTTTGTTCGCATACGATATAAATTATAGATACAGCAACAATAATGATATTATGTTATGTTTAAATGTTTTACGAGCCTATTATGACGGTGCAGCAGATGGACGAACATTTAAAGAGAAGCTGGCGATTATATTACTTCCTATATTATATTATGTACATTGCGCGCGCGTGTTATGCACTACGCAAAATATTATATTATATTATTATAGTTATACATTTCGTCACTTCAAACGCGCCGAATTTCAACGATATTGTGGTCGGGAAACTGAGATGTACGTCACCGCCAAAGCAAATAATAAGCACCTAATAAAAATATAATAATATCAAACGGACCGATTATTGCGATTAATATAAGTAATATAATAATAATAATAATACGCGCGTACGACGAAGTCGTTTTTATGACCGTATTGCGGCGGGAAATGTGTGAGGTCGCCCAAAGCATCAAAACGGACAGAGATCAACTTTCACCGTGGGAACTGCATCAGTTGTGATGTCAAGATGTGTTATTGCTGCAGCAGTGTATATTATATTCGCGGGTATACACAAAGATTTTTTACGGACGCAATTTTTGATCGGTTCACTCGGGCGATGGCGTAGAACGGAATACATTATATTATGACGTAGCATGTAAAGACGTTATATTGTAAATGCCTACAAGCGTACTATACTTTGTGAGTACCTATAAATTATATTATTATATTATATAAATGCAAGCGCGATGATGCGCCTCGCGGGGCTCGACTCCGAAATTCCGCCGAGCACACGACTTGTTCGACGCAGTTTTATCGAGCAGAACGACGGCGGACGACTAGTTCGCGTGCAATTCCAAGATAATATCATTTGGCCGTTCGGTCATATTGATATATTACGGTGTATTGCATTTTCTAAAATTACGTACCACGCGTCACTATAATATAATGAAATATCATATCAAGAAGCACTTGGGGAACTTTACAAATTTTTCAAAACAATCGGTATATTGATACCCAGTGCTCGAATTGGGAAAAATTTAGTAGAGGACCTTAATCTAACGATTTAAAAACTGCGTTCCAAGGGCGAATACATTTAACGGACGCCGACTATTTTACCAAGGTTGAAATTTGATTTTACAATTAATATATCTATTGATATTCTAAATCACGCCTATAATCACAATAATGGTCATTGACTAAATCGCATTTTATAACTATAATATCCATCCCCACAATAGGAACCTGTGAAATAGCAGTCATTTACTGTTAATACCTAGGTTTCATCGGTATTCGTACTTTACCGTAACACATACCATTGTATACCTACATACCCTGCACATTGTAGGCCCTAACATGTTCAGTGGGACCCATTATTCCGTTGAAATAAATAATAAAAAAAATACACTTTTAATACTTAATACGAAAAAAAAGAAACACTATTTTGTTTATGAGAACATCAGAATCTTAGATTTTGAGCGCAGAAATGTATTGAATGTATTGATTTTACAATGTTTTCTTTTTTTTCATTTGTGTCTGTCATCGTCTTTTCGGGACAGGAAAAATTATGCTTCAATTTTCTTCAACATCATCTTTTCTGGCATGAAAGTGAATTCAGTCGGTAGTTTGGGGGACAAAAGTTCCCAAAAGTTTTCAAAATAATCAGTAAAAACAACAAATAATAATAATAATAATAATAATAATAATAATAATTACGCATAGACTAATAATAATATAAAATTGATTTAGCTAAACAAATAATTAGGTATAAATAATAATAGTTGTAATATATTTGAAATTCCCCTTTAGCATAATGATTCTGTTGGGGGATATATAAGTTTGGGTTAAGTACCTACCTACAATACTAAAGTTTTAAGCTAAATGATATTTATAAAGAAAAATAAAATATTTTAACAAATGAAAATTTCATTAAAACTAATTAGGTATAATGATTCATTTTTATCTATCATAATTTTTTTTTATATTTAAGTATATTTTTGAAAAATTTAGCTTTTTATAAATGACAAATAAATATACATTGTTAAAATTATAAATATTGATATTAAGTTGCCTACATAATATTTGGCTATCAGCAGATATGGAGCTATAGTAAGTCCAAACTGTTTATGTTAATGTTAGTATAGGTACACAAATATTGATATTTTTTGTATAACAAGTATTATAGGAGTGATTATCCCCTTGGCTAGATTACACTTAAACCTGTAGAAGCTTAATAGAATATTTCTAAAATAAAATTTATATGAATGCGTGGTACATTATATTATGAGTTCTAAATATACAGAATTATTGTAATACATGGGCTCCAATAATAGAAATTAAATTCCCATATTCTGCAGTTAGGTTACTTCAAACATGTAGTCTCTTCGTTATACTTCGGCGGCCGAAGTACAGTTTTATGATTCGGCAATGCTCTTTGACTAAATGTAATCAATGCATTATGCAATCGCACATATATATATTCCGAATTATTCTGAAAAATGTTAGCCCCATCGCGGGGTGCACAGCTCCTTTAACGATTAGGATTTCTACAATATCCACAAATTGCAGGTTACATAGATCCAGGTTAAAGTGTTAATAGCGATGTGATTAAAACAGTTACAATTTTAGTCGCTGTATAAATGTCGATTAAAAACAAACTGCCTCCTGGGCCCCGCGAGTTTATATGTAATTATTATGCTGTACCTACCTATATGTAGTCTCTTTCTGCCTCCAGCTGCGGCAGAGTTGTACTGTGCACGGTTCGATCGACTCAAAAGGAGTAATAATATTTTGCATTGAAGTACTATAACTTAAAGTTATGAAATACCTACGGTCTTTTTATTGCTTTTTTCATACCATTCATTACAAGAAAAATAATAAGTGTACATCATATTATTATGTTGCTATTATATAACAATTTAGTCATATTATCACTGCTTGAACACAAACATTAAATATTAAAATATATAATATTATATAGACATCACTCATTCATTCACGTCATAGACAATTACAGATTTTCGAGTTTTGACTCAATATTACATATTATATGTATATGTATATATGACAGAAGAATAAATATCATATTTATGTAAACGTTTTATTATATGTGTCAGCTGTCATTGGACATCAAGAAGTTTACACATATTATATAATATTTATATTGATGTAGGTATAGGTATAGATTATATATTTATATGTATAAAATTATAATATCGACACGGAACGGCCAATGCAAATGTATCTATATATTATATATTTAGTATAATGTGTAAAAGTTTCTTATGAAAGTATAATTTTTTTCTTAACATACATATTATTTTTTATTGTTAAAAAAATATTATTGATCGATAAAGTATATATATAAGTTGCAACATTAATTCAATATATTCAAGATATCTGGCTCAAATTTGCTTATAAAAATATGTAGGTAGGTAAATATAGTTAATTTATTAATATTATATTCTGGTTTACGCCGATGTTTGAACAAACGTTACACACTGGGGATTATAATTGTTTTGACTTCCCGGAGAAAGTGATGCGGTCATTTTGTCTGTCTGCGTACGTGTACGTCTGTATATTATATATTGAAATCGCAGAATATAACCTACCTACAACTCTGGTTTCATAATAATGTAACGATGGACTCCAATTATATGGGCAATATATAATAGTCTATAGGTTGTGTATATACCTAATATCTATGAAAAATATAAATTGTATTAAATTTGTTTTTTAAATTAAAATTTACAGTTGAGAAATAATATTTTTTCTTTCATCTGCGTCGGCATCACCGATTGTTCAATATATATATTTATATATATTAAGTAGGTAGGTACCTTTATTTTTACTTCATTAAATAAACAACTTGATGATCTAATGTGTATGATTTTTTTTACGCAAGTTAATAATAATAATTAATACTTAATTAAAATTGCAACAGTTTTGAACGATTACATTTTCTTGCCGGTTATATATTATTATATGAAACAAACAAGATGATTAAATAAATATTATATAGGTATTGATATCTACTATACCTATATATTGTAGACAACTGCTATCGCGGTATGATCCAGTTAACACACTACAATCATTGTTTTATCATATTATGATAATATATTGATATATGTATGTATACAATTATTTAAAAATTATAACTTTTATTTTTTATTAATCAAACAATACGTCATTATCTATAAATTAAATGGATCGTATTTTAATAACCAAAACGATTTTATGATGTAGCGCCTACTCAATAAGATAATCGCACTTTAGAAAGAAAAAAATAATAACCGTTTAATCTTATTTGGAATAATTATTTGTCATCGCCATAAATATTTATTGTGACATATATAATATTAATAAATGAGTAAATATATTCTAACCGGACGTGCCGTGTATATATAACACAATAAATATAATGGGGTTTTAGATAGATTTGCGTCCTACGTAATTGATAAATTATACATAATAATATAATACTTTATCGCTTCGATTTGAGTATATTATTATATATTTATCGTTGAACATATAAAAAAAAACCCGAAAATTTGCTGCAATTTGACGTACCTAATTTACGTACACAGCTGCAGCGCCAGCACACTTATTATCACGATTCAAAATGTCAGTGGGTGGGTAGTATAATATATTATATACAATGTACCGCAATATATTATAATATACCTGCAATATCGAAGCGGTGATAAAATTCATCGACGCATTAGACGCATATCAATATAATAATAATATATATTTTATGAATTAAAGAACGCGCGTGTGCGTTTTGTGCGACGATCAATTAGCTGTGCCGAACCGCGAAATCGCATCAACTTTTGAGAACCGCACACGAACGACCGCCCACATTTATATATTATAATATATATATATATAGGTATACTAAATTAATGTACCTATCGTTGGTACAACTACCGCTTTGGAAAAAGTATCTATACCTTATATACCTGGTATATTATATATATATATACGCACGTCGTACCAATATAAGTACACGTCATAAATGGGTAAGTACCGTGTTTCAACGGCGGCGGCGGCGGTCTGGGCGTGATTCCAGTCGCGTGTAAGTGCGATTATCGTCAACGCCGCCCTGCGTAGAACAAACAATAGAAAGCAGATTATATTTTGACACAGTGAAAAAAAAAATTGTGTTTTAATAACACACATAATATGCACACTCTGTCACATTATACTATAATACGTGTTTAGATTATTCGTATTGCTACAGACTACAGTACTACAAATAATAATATATACGCGACAGCCGGTTCGGCCCGTATCGCGCGTTATAGTAGGTAGGTATGTTATTATAATATATCTTAAAAGTTAAATATATATATATATATATAAGAGGTACAAAAGACGTACGAAATACGAGTAGAATAAAAATATTTTTTAAAAAAAATGGATGATAATACGCGAACAAGAACGGCGTGAAAACGACATTACTATACATATAAATATGAAACCAATAATAGATATTACATTGACAGTTCGTATAATACTGCAGTAATGTACATAATACATAGGTATATTATATGTTTGGCGGGTGCATAAGAATTAGTTTTTCCTTTACGTGTATTATTATCAGTTGTGTAAACACGAGCCTTGATTTACGTAACGTGGGTGTCTCCAAAATATCGATTATCGTTTTCAATAATAATAATATGTTTATAACATAACGAAAAAATACCGATGTGTATAATACTGTATGTATGTTACAATATGCCTGGGTGCAGGTGCGGTGGATACTGTGCGGATTAAAATTGGCTTTATTCGATCTATTGTATATACGTACGGGAAATAGGTAGGTATTGGAATTAAACTAACCAAATATTGAAAATAATGCGAAACAGTGATACAAAAAGTAAAAACATCGTCAATAGAAAATATAATGCATAACGTAGGATATAGGCACCCACAATATAAATAATAGGTATTAACTGTAATAATAACCGTATTATTTACGACCTTCGTCGCATTATAATAATGATTAAAACGATAGTAGTCTATACTTGCCCACCTGCAGTGTATGTGCTATAAGGTTTTGTGTAAAATTAAAAAATCGTATGACTACTGACTCCGATTAGCATTATATATAATATGCAAGTTCTCGAAAAACGCCCACAAAAAAAAACAGATTAAATGATAAGTTTAATAACAATTTACTATTTTTGTTTTGTTTTCAAACAATCGTAATGCGGTTCCGATTTTAATTATTGTTTACCATAATAAAACAGTACATAAATCGTATATAATGTATGGGTAAAAATTATAACTGGGGTAGACAGAATGTGTGTATTTTCGTACATGTGTACTTTTTTCCTTTTAAGGCCGCCCTTGGATAAAGTCACGCTTTGAAACACGCGCATTGTATTGTTCAATTTTGAGTCACCTTGAAGTCACTAGATTAAATTAGTCTGAAACAGCTTAGGTCGGGTTAAGATTTTCCAACGGTAAAACAATTGATACCAAACTGGATTATATATTGCGTAAAAAACATAAATGATCGAAACCTCTACATATTATTAATTATTTTAAATAATAATTATTGGGTATATGCCTATAATAGCTGATACCGCTCTAGCTGAGCGTACTAATTTGCCGTAATCACTTTAATTCGATTTAACTCATTTATATATATTATAATATACAAGGGTAAGCTACGGTGTATAAATTATATATATATAGCATACAGGTACAACAGCTCTATATATAGGTACCTCTGTATATATATCGCACGTCAGTCATGGTGTTTGAACTTTAGTATTTAAAATACATTCACATACATCATAGCGTTATACATAATGGCCTCGGTGTATCTATCCATATATTTAAGTTCACGTAGAATGATATAATTTTATGGTTATTTGATCACGAGAATTACAATGTTGTATAAATGTACCTCTAAGGAAACAAAATCGTAACCTAATAAATATAAATAACAATATGTACTAATATAATTCGGAAAAATTATTGTTTTGTATTTTATGATTTAATCCATTTTTTACTATCCAGAAATATATTGTTGTTAACAGGCACGTATATAGTCAGCATTTTTTTTAGGGGTGTCTTGTTTTATTGTGAGGGACTTTACACACTCCGTTGTAAAAATCAATCTAACCTTCTAACCTAAGTTAATCTAATAAAACAATATATTATTTTTTAGAAATCTAAAGCATATAACAAATATATTTTTTACAGAATAACGTTGTGGAGGGTGTTGAAAAGGTTGGAAAAAACACGAATTTTTTTTTGTTTTTTTTTGTCATTCATTTTTTAATGAAGCCCTATAAATTATAATAGACCATCATGTTATGGTTTTGTTATTATTTTTTATAAATATATAGACTAGGTTTTTTTGACGTGACACCATTTTTTAAAACTTATTTTTTATTCACAGTTATGTAGTTTTTGACGCTGAGAACGTTGGTGTAATCAAAGCATGGGTGAGGTCGTGCTTATTTTCAGTTATGGAGTTTTGTCTAAAACAATTGGCCCAATTTTTTTGGATGCCATCGTTTTTAATTTTTAAATTGTTTAAATTTTTGATTTTCAACAAAAATAATTGTTAATAAATAGTATCCCGTAGAGTAGAAAAAATCCATAGATTATTTTTAAAATTTACTAAAAATATTATTTTAAACACACGTTTTTTTATTGACGTTTAAAACAAAATCAATATTATGTTTTCTTTATGTCTTAAAAATAACAACCCTGCCCACTTCCCACTGACTATGCCACTAGGTATTAATATTATTATTAATTATTTTTAGTGTAGCACCCGTATATGTGTTTTCTCCGTCTTACAAACGTACTATATAGACAAATTGTGACTTTGCGTACAGAAGAATTAATTTCTTGTTGTTAATTTCAATATTATATATACCTAGTGAATTACCCTGTATTATTTAATTTAAATATAATAATATTATCTAGGACATATCGTAGGACGTTATTGATATTTTAATTATAAAATGAGTTACAGCTTTATAATATAAGCATGTACGATGTACCTATTACATACATTTTGTAATATAATATTTTAAATTTTACAATTTTAAATGCTTTTAAATCCATTAAAATTAAAATATTAATAAATGTCTATATACGAGATGTCCTTGATTATACTCTTACCTTTAAAATTGATTATAGCTCAGTTTAACTTTATATTGAAATAAAATGGATTCTGCAGAACAAAAATTTGCTGTGTTGTATACGATTGTAATATGAAGACGATACATCCGAGTATATAGCATCCGAGTATAATATCATATTTACTTACCAGTACTTATGACATCATAGTTGACTTGTATTGGTAACCAATTCGGTGCAGGCGTACTTATAGCTAAAACTTTTAGGAAATTAAATTATTTCGCGCTTTTCGGAAATGATAAGTATTGTCTGAAAGTACAATATTACAGGGAGGTTTTTGTATATAAAATACATTTTTTTATTACTATGTACGCATTACAAATACATAATAGATAATTATTTTCTGCGTCATATATAGTTAGGAAACGTTTAAACATTAACTGGTTTACACTTACCGCATATATATTATATTACGAACAAACCGACTATCGGCACGCTCAGGTCTTCCATCAGTTTCATTGATAAGCAACACAATTTCCGAAACTATAAACGTGGTTGACGTAGGTCACGGTCGCTTACGGCACCCAAACGTACACACACACACACGCAGACTAGCACGCAATATTTATCATAATAATAATAATGTATACAGTCGATCAACACGCGATCTTATCTATTAATATACAGCTGATTTAAGCGCGTTATTTCATTTTTTTATTTCAAGCGCCCCGTTACAATATTATTATAATATGTGTGATCGTAAAAAATCGCACCACGCGTAGGCCGCAAACACACTTATTTTTTACTATTACCATCATATTATTATACGTGTGCCGCGCGACACGCTCGTTAATCGCGCAACGAGCCTACCCAGGCGGCGATAATCTAATATAATCCGTTGATTGAGACGCAACAACGAAACCGGTCGGGACGGGAAAAAATCTCACCGGCGAAAGGTATATTATAATATTGTACAAAATACAAAAAAATATTATAACTCATAAGTATCCTGTGTATGATGTGTGTTATGATAGGCGCCTTACTAACCATCGTACAATATATAGGTACGTTATAAATATTGTGTATTTATGTGTAATCAGTACACTAGCTGTACCTAGCAGTGTACAATATTACAACAACCGCATCCGGGCAATCTGTGTAATCTACACTTCTATAGTTTTATATAGGCACCCCCGCAAGATCAAAAAGACGAAACCGCGAAAGTAAGATAATAATATGTTATATCATAGGTTTGATGGTTGGAGCTACTAATTTCTATCTAAATATGTAAAAAATAAAATGTTAATTCGACTTATTCCTTGTACTGACATATTATAAATATTTGTAAATAAATAGAAGGTAAATCGTAGGTAAATAAATAAAAAATTTCAATAGTTACTTCTTTTATTGATTTGACACGTTTTAACTATATAGAAGGAATATAACAAAAAAAAAATCGTCTTCCTGATTATGAGTATATTGCTCAACAGTTATTACAACGTAATTTATATTGGTAGATTTTCACATAAACAGTATAATTAGATATATGACTGCGTATAATATATATTATGATTGGCGTCTTTTACCATTCTAAAAACTCAACTCAACATTCATGATTACACATTTGATATTGGTTTGCTCTTTCAAACGAATAAAATCTACTAAAATATAATAATTTTTTTTACTCCTTAGAATCTATATGCGGTTTGATATTATATTGCAATAAATGCTGTACTATTATTTTATTTTAAACAAGGATGCGATTGCTTCTAGTGAAAACGACCTACACACTACCTTAATTCGCAATATCTTTACTGTCATTCACTGTATTACTGTATTGCAATTAAATACAAAATTTTATACTTAAATTTTTTTTTTATTATTATTTGTATTCATTATACAGCGTCAACTATTCAACTACTAGCTTACAACAAAATAAATATTAGTTACCTACATATAAATAAATACAATGGTTATTTTCTTAGATTTAGTTGTACATATCAATAAGTCTTAGAAATGTAAAGATTTTGTTGGTGTTGTCTTGGATTGGGCTAAGGGCTTCGAAAAGGTTGTCGGACATTCCTAGGCTTTTTATGGTTTCTACATGGTTTCGACAGTAGACAAGGAGGTGCTTGACAGTAAGAGATTCTCCGCATGTTTGGGGTATGGGACATATTTGAGTGACCTATACGTACCTGTAGTCTGTTAATAATATTACTTCATCTTTACGATTGAATTATTGGGATTTAGGCTAGTATACTCGTATGGTAGAAATTTTGATTTCTCTTAGTTTGTTATTTGATGTACGCTGCCATTCGGATTCCCATAAATTTGTACAACAGGTACTAACATTCTTATAGATGTCATTATGTCAATGAGTGAGGTCAGTGGGGAATAGACCCATTACAGGGTTTTTAATTGTTTCACGAGCTACTTAGTCAGTTTTCTCATTGCCTATCTCATTTTCTATCTATTCTACAGTGGCCTAGTATCCAAATAAACCGTATGTTCTTGTTGACTTTTTCAATATATCACCTTAATCTTTATTTTGAATATACCTAATCGCGAAACAGAAAATATATATTCTCAAAAATGAAATACATAAAACAAAACCTTTAACCTGAAAAAAAAGCCATTTCGCTAAAAATTAACCTATTAAGTCTTACAGACATGTTTGGTCGTATTGGTCCATACTCCGTTGCTTCCTTATTAGAACAATAAATGTGTATTCACCGCTCCAGCAGTTATATTATGTCCATTATTATTGGTAAGTACAGTACATCTGAATACATAGTTGTGTTTCGCTATCAAATATTTGAAGTATTATTAAATATGGCATATTTTGGTATAATTTCTAGGGAAATATATTTAAATGTTAAACCTATCCACCAAACCAACTAGGTTGGTACTCGCGAATACCTATTATCGAGGCAATACGAATCCCAAATATTCGTGTCATAATTATTGTATACCATCCATAAACCATTATATGGATATTACATAATATGTACTCGTATTATAAAAATATTAAATAGGTTATTATAAAAACAGAAGTTTTATAACTAAATATACGTTATAAAACGTAACACAAATCTAGTTACCTATAAGTTGTAAAATGTAGCAACTAGACTTGTCTAATTTGTATATTCCTAACAACTTAATATCTTAAATATTTAATATCGATAGAACTGATTATTAATCATTCAGTAATTATGGGCTATGGTTATACAATAATATTGTTAACTCTTTTCAATACAGAAAAATACAATTTCCTGCTTGAATTGAAATATGACTTATACAAATTAATATTTTTAAAGCAATTTCAACATAAGGCAATGTTGGGTGCATTATTGAAGTATTTTCACATTATTTTTTCGTTTGACAAATATTTTTTAATTAATGATTACCTCACAACATCCCTCGCCAAATTCTTTTTCCAAATCATCTGTATAAAATATATAAATTAACAAAAAGGAATTTTTAATTTTATTGGTTATTGTTTTTGCTCCATATTTAGAAGCACATCCTTTGATTGCAATCAGTAGATAAGAATTTCTAAAACTCCCAAAACTCCAACACAATATCTAATTTTAATTGATCTTCATACCTATTTACAACGAGTTTGATATTTTATATATTTATTTAACACTTTTGTCCTGAAATTATATAAAAATATTTCTTAAATTGATTAATAACAAAATAATAAATGTATATCTTTTAATTTGGCGACCTAGTGCACTTGCCCTCTTTGGCTCTTTGCACCCCTCTCTTCTTATCATGACCTTGTGAATAGGAGTGCCGCGTGCGTATAGTATTGTGATATTATATTATAGTGTACCACGTCATTTATAATCCGATAATCGTATTACTTATTATTATAGATGTTTATAGCCGAACAAGAGAAATTACCTAAGCCCCCTCCACCCCCGTGTATATAATTATTCGGAAAATATTTCTGACGTAGGAACACTCAAATTGGTTATTGGTAATAAATAATGTTGTGAATATTTGTTGTTTTTTTATTTATCTTTTACAACTTCCGCAGCAGTGACCATTGGTTACAAAATTATATTAACAACTAGTTTAAATAAGGATAAGTTAGGTAATGCAAACAATGTACTATAGAAATAAAACGATGAAAATTATCATTTCGTTTAAACATATTTAAATTTGAAATTTTGTTGAATAAATTATTTTATTTTAAAAAGTTAATAGTGACATTTTTGTGTTCGGGACTCGTTATACAAGGGAGGAATCGAGATCGAGTTTGTCCCGGAGCCCGGAGGTAGTGGTGGTCTTCGGCAAGGATGCATTTTACTGAGAGCCTAACACCGCGTTGTCTATATATTATATAATTAAGCGTGGGCGTTATATAACATAATATTATTATATACATTGGTATCACCAGACATTACAATATTAAAGTATGTTACCGCGTATTACAATTATAGTAGCATAATATAGTGGTCCAGCTCGAACGGTGGGTCCGACCGTACAACAGATTATAATATATGTAAATGTATATTATTACAATAAATAATGATAACTATTGCCACAATCGCGAGCGGGCGCGCGCGCGCTGGTCACGCGAGGAGAGCGACACACGACGAACGAGACAACGACGATAACGATAATAATTATGACAGAATCGTGTCGGCCCGCGTATATATCATGTGTGTGTGTGTGTGTGTGACGTGACGGGCAGCACGAGGAGAATTTTTTTGCCATATGGCCGAGCTAGGCAATCCAGGACGACGCAATAGTTTTTTTTTTTTTTGAAATTTTTTTGATTTTAAATACTTGACTTTTTTATTGTATTTTTTACGTACACTTTTTTGGGTGGAGGTCAGTAAAATGTTCACTTTACGACCCCATCTGATGTTTCTACAAATCAGCTACCGAATCTAGTCTACGCGAGGTTACCTATATATTATGGTATTTCACAATTAGCAAACGATCGTTTTAGATTTTCTCGACATAGCTCTCCTGGCCGAGAGTAAAATATAATTTATAGAAATACGTATATAATATGATACTATTCATAAGATAGTTCTCTCAACACGTCATGTACGCCTACCCATCGGTATATGACCAGATAGTATAGACTTAAATCCAACCAGAGTTCGGACATGCATGATTGATCTGTATAACAATGAAAAATAAACATTTAAAATAATGCTCAAAAATACGTAACATTATACGTATAGTTAAATCTAAGCAGTAACATTTTTAGTAATAATAAATTATGCATTATACTAAAATACTTAAATATACTTTAAATATGTATTCTAAAATCAGAATAATACGAGTAGATTCATAATGTTATAATTTAGCAAAAAATGGGGGTGAGCATCAACAAGCTTCGAATCTAATCAAACCCTGTAAATTATATGTTCGACATCGTCAAAGCGGTCCACGATTACATTTCAGATTAGTGGATTGTGGCTATAAGTTACCTTGGAAATGTCAACATTGTCTTCGTTTACACTTAATACACCGTACTTGCGGTACTTCACCCACACCCACACATCATATTTTACATATTCTACGGCGATAAGCACACAGTGGTCGTCTCGTCTATGTTTGTGGTTTCTGCGAATTCCGTCGCTTAAGTAACATATTATGCGTTTACGATGTTTGCGACATAATACACCCATATGCCACGAATAGCGTTTGTAACAAAACCAATGTTAAATTAAATTCGTAAATAAAAAAAAAAATATATAAAGAAGAAGAAAATAATAGGGAAAAAACAATTTCAATTTGAAAGAATGGCGGATGTATTATTATTATGTACGGAGTGCTAGACGTAACTCGGAGACGGCGACAAAAAGAAATTCAATTTAAATTTCTCACCGAACCGTCAGGAAACTGCACGACAACTGCGAACGCAGTAGAAATAATATGTAGGTACTGAAACGTTCGAATT
This sequence comes from Acyrthosiphon pisum, assembly GCF_005508785.2. NCBI lineage: Eukaryota > Metazoa > Arthropoda > Insecta > Hemiptera > Aphididae > Acyrthosiphon > Acyrthosiphon pisum. The sequence continues at coordinate 85,010,339 of NC_042494.1, forward strand.
ATTATTATTGTATTATTAAAATGGCAAATTCGATAGGAAGAGGGATTGCAACAAACACGCACCGCGAGATTGATAATGGATCAATAAAATAATATGACAAAATGACTCCAATTTAGATGAGAATATATCCTTCTATAATATTACTATATTAAGCATCACAAAATAATACGCACAAATATCAGTTATCTTAACTATGAAATACACTTTTCCATTCTTACGGTTTCTTATAGTTTAATTATTTGATTCGTTTAATTAGTAGAGGTATAGATAAAGTATAGGCATATCATTGGCATTTATACTTTATAATTTATACTATAATTGGTATTATATTATTGGTACCTACCTACCTAATACCTATGTATAATATTATAACACATGTTGGGGTGCAACGGTTACATTCAAAATAATATTAGCAATTAAATAAGTACGTACACAACTGAAATTCCTATTATGCATAAAAAAACGGTAGTATATAGATGAGAATAAATTAACTGGCAAATACTTTATAAGCTAACTATCGGAAAACTTCTTTAAATTCAAATCAAGACATCAATATTATATAACGTATACATATTATATTATTGTGAAATCGTTGTATACACTTCAAATGTGACTGAGTTTAATGAGGAATTGTGAAGCTCTAAATTCGAGCAAGTATAATAAACTTATAAATGTGACATAGGTACCTATATAAAATGTGATTTACACGAACCACAAGTCACAAGTTAAGAAAATTGACAATTTAGGTCATATGAAATTTTCATATATCTTGACAAACCATTTTATGATATCTAGTGGTAGTATATTATATGGTAGTGTGCAGTTCATCAAGGATATACAAATCAAACATACCTAGCTGTGGTTTTAGGAGAACATTTCATAATATATATTGTGCGGTTAGGTCTAGGAATCGTAATCAAGTGAACTAACAAGCAGACAATTTTGCATAATACAATATTTAAGTAGATTTATTTGTTTTATTAATATATTATGAACAGAAAAGTATTTTTATAATACCTATAATGTGACTAACCGTTTAAATAATATTCAACTATGGTATTGTTTACGACATCGTGTGACTGAAGTGCACGATGAAAAAACATGATATAATGGCCAATATAATATGATATAATAGAAAACAATAAAAATGGTATTTTAATTCTGATTAATGTAAAAACTTGCAATATAACTATTCTAATTTATACTTGAAAACGAACACAATGATAACTGTCCAAAGAATCTTAAATCATTCGATCGATTGTGATTTTTAAATATCCAGTGAATATTTATTTTGACTTTTAACAGTTATATAATATTAAAATAGCTAACCACACGATTTAAATTTTTTGAATAAATCGCTGTAGGCGCGTATATGATTATTGTAATTTCAAAGACATGTCATTTTTATTTACCGATTATTTACTAGATTTTTTAAAAGCTTTATCCATAAATATAATGCACGAGTATAACGTTTGTTTTTTTCTTTCTGATAATTTTTGTTTTATAAAATGTAATAAGTGGTACAGTAGTATGTATATAGTACTATATAACATGTAGGTAGTATTTATGATGTCAACATAGTTTTTGACAATCACACTATCGCCGCTGTTATGTAACGTGCATATTTGGGCTTACGGGGGGATTAGTGGTTGGTGAATTTTAAAATTTCGATCGGAATTATTGTGTTTTCGACGACCACGATATGAGAGTCATCAGTCATACACACTCAGATGAATATCATAAGTCAGTATTGTGCCCTCATTTACCAGGAATATTTTTCACTAATATACGCCATATCGTATATTATTATCATATAATATATTTTTAACGGTGCAATGTTATATCCTGAAGCGATTTACTGGCGTGTCTGAAACCACGTTTCGCGAATGACGGAGAAAAAATGTTGATAAAATACAGAATTTCGTTATCTGGGACGCGACACCGTCCAAAAAAAACCATCGGTTCTCTTACCCGTCGACCGTCGTCCGGCTTGTGATTGTTTACTCTTTCTATCCTATAGTCTCTCGCACAGACGCGTATTGTACGACTTATTACGGTACACCACGCTGATCCTCGGCAGATCATAGGTCTCGACACCGCGGGCTGGTCGAGAAGTAGGGGTCATGCTCGGTTGCCGAGGTCGCACTGCAAAATATCCACGGATGAAAGATCGGTTTAATAAGGTGTTTTTTTTTTCCGTTTTTCGTTTTTTGTTTTATTTTTTTTCACAACTTTATTGGCCAATCGCATTATGCATACGCGCATAATACACCACGCACACTGCAGGCACTGTATATGCACTATCACTGCATCCTCGATAGCCCTTTTTCTTATTCCATATATTATAATCTTTCCGCCAATATTTCTGTACAATACCCCTCGGGCTCGGGTATGATTTCTCGGCTGTTTCTACAATATAACATAATATATATTATTATATACGATGATCCGATATAAAAGGTCGTGGTCTTCGGGATTGCGGTGCACTGAAACATAAAAGATGATACGATAGATATGATAGATTGACGCGGCAGTATAATATAAGTAGGTAGGTATATATGCGTGTGTATCCGTGTAGGTGTTTCCATAATATATCTAATATAGGTAGGTATGGTAATAATATTATACTGCAGTACATGATTAACACAGTTATATAATATGACCCACCCAACATCTCGGCATCAGCAGTAGTTAACTTGGCACGTCGTTAAAAATATATTCGAATTGGAATTTTAATTTTTTGAAACGATTTAGCCGCAGCTGCAGATTCACGCGTTATCTATATATTATAATTATCCTGTCGAGTACTGTATACTAATATAATAGGCTAGTATATAATAACTAGAAATGACTAGTCCCATCGAATTTCTATATACCTATATACGGCCTATATTATACGCGAGTGTGAATCGTTCGATAGACCTATAGCTATACGGTATGCGTACAATGTATACACAATAATAACAGTCAGACATCGTTATATTTATACATTAATTTTTTTAATGAGGAAAAAACCGTTAATTATGTTGTAACTCCGTACACATAGCCACATAGGTACTTATTATTATTTTTTATTTCATAAACTACATCGGTCAAACGAATTCGATAGATTCGTTCCCCGTAAGAAACGTAATATATAATATATACGTATTATTTTCGTGCCTATATGTATATATTACTATATTAGTATATTGTACTCGCGTGGCGGATTGTATACGACTGCCCAATGCGCCCCAATATATATTATTGTGTTTGAACATCACGTTTTTCATTAATTTAATAACGTCTTATTATATTGTGAATTTTTTTTCAGCCGCGCTGTGGAACTGCAATTGCTGGTGGAATGCCGCCAATATTTACACTTTCGCCGTGCAACCCGGAGTAAGTATACAATAAATTATTAATATTATATTATATCCTATAAAATGTATATGCGTTTTGTTATGTATGACGGAGACGGAGCGTTAAAATTGTTTTTCGAATCAATATATTCGATAATAGATCGTGGGACGAAACAATTGCGTGTGGCTATGAAAATACACCCCACCTGAGTGTGTAATAATATCGTACCTATACCTGAAATCTGAATAATTACATATTATTGTACATAGGTAGGTACCTAGGTATATAGGTAGTGATTAAATTTTGCACCCGACGCCCAAACAGCAGTTCTGTAGGCATCTATTCCAACATGTGTGATTGTTTTGACTAAATTACATAACTCGGGCACGCTCGAAGAACCGTGGTATAGTAATATAGTAGGTATATATAGTTACATATACTAGGAGGTACCAGCTATTATACCCATAAGTCATATTATTATATTATATGTGCTCACATAACGAACGCGTAAAATATCGAGGTGATTGTTGCCGGTGTTTAAGACGACGGATAATCGTATGCGCTATATACACAATCGTTAGTAATTATGTGTTCATAATTATAATATAATATATTATACATTATACTGGGTGATTATTTTAACTGTAAACACTCATTCCTTGAAAACTATTAACGTTTTTGGAAACATTTTTTGAACATTATAATTTTTTTTAATTTTTATTTTTAAATGACAACGTACAGTTCCTCATTCCAATGAAAAATATTTTTCTAAGAATTTTGAACTATTAGCTAAGTAGTTAAATGTATTTTAAGTTTCAATAAGTGGATTATGTATATTATATAGATCAACGTTTTTCGGGCTACATGGTTTTGAAAATAATCCAGTACCTACCGATCAGTCAGTATAAAATAGTACAGTACCTATACCTACTTCAGGCAACTCTGCTTCGCTTATCTATGGTAAAATAATTACGAATGGAGTAAAATATTTTTTCAAAATATTTTTTTGAGATTCAAGTGTTGTAATTAGATTAAATACTCACCTGTATACTATATGATATTGTATGTAATATGCGTACCCATGTGTCATAGATGAAAAAAATAAAACTATCTAGAAAACGACTATAATATAGTCTATATAGTTTATAGGTATTATAGCCTACAGGTACATGCTACACAGGATAATAATAATATGCTTAGGTACACTGCAGATATTGACGTAACAAATTAGATTGAAAATGAATCAATTGGAAAATCTAATTTGTATACGCACTTTAACCGAAACGGTTTGGTTGTTTTTCTAAGTTTTTATTTTTTTTAAATAATATCATAATTGTTTTAAATGGATTAATGCGTATACATTATATGATGACATATTCGATTAACTAGACCTCGCGGAGAAAGTATCTGAAAATTAGTATTGCTGTGTGTGTGTTTTAAAAAAAATTTCAATATGCGATATCCTTGGCAATTGCGACTGACTTTTAAATTATTATGCTGATGTATTCATTACAAATTCAGTTCGCTTGGTATATTGATTTGCAGTATACGACATACGTATATATTGTAATGTATAAGTTAACGTTAAAAATAACTACAATATTATAGATACGTATAGGAGTATAGGACTCGGTGTCTCGGTTTCATAACTGGTTATAAAATGACATGTGTAGTTGTTATACTTGTATAGACTTCGTTATATTTTCGTCTATTTTTTCAAATCTACGAGTCACTACGACGGAATATACCTACTTTAAAAACAATTTCAGGTTCAATTAATAATGAATAATAATTATGGTCACTCGAAAAATAAGCGATCTAGAAAAAAATAACCATTGAAACATTAATAATTGTGTAATAATATTTAATAATACCTTCATAATATTATACTTATGTTTTTACTAAATACAATATGACATTGTATATGAATTATAGTAATTGTATTATATAATTTAAAAATACATTAATGTATCATCATAATTTGTATTCCTGCAAATGTATCTAATGAGCTTGATTTCACTATCATACATAATACGCATTTTAAATTAAAAAATAACTAAAATCTACGCATTAAATCAAATTTTTGACGAAATTGTATGTAAAAAAATAGACGGTAAAAATACCAATTATTTTTGTAAACTTTGACGTTAAGTTTTTTTAATGTACTAAGTATACTTGATATTCATTTTTTTTAACTTAGTAACATACTAATATTATGTACGATGTACCTATATTTAATCATACACGTATTTATTCTAACTGTGTATGTTTGTATTTTGTATACACACTATTATAATATTTGCCGATAAATATTCAAACATAAACATGCAGCTAATTAATGGTTATTATATAAAAATAAATTCATTGCATCTCACTCATTATGTAATAGGTAGTATGTATTATACGAGTATAATATGTATTCACCAAATATTTGTTGAATGAATACAAGTATAATAATCAGTGTATAACTATTATAGTTACTACCTACCAATTTTAATGAAATATTACTTGACCTAAATCGAAAATATAAATAATTAATAAACATTTTTCGATTTAAACATAATTATTTATTTATAAATCTATATACTTTTCATAATTGTCGTGCGTGGCTAATACAATAAATAATTTAACTGTCGTCAATAAAATTATTATTTATCATAAATCACACAATATTCGCGTAAAATATAATATTTATAAACGTAAAATAATTGTGAATTCAAAATCACCTATCTGGTTTTTAAGCAAAAGGAAGTGCGATCACTGGACGGTTTCTTCCCTCACCCTATTCATTTTCTAAATTTATTGTAGCATATATTATTATTATGCCCTTGTGTATAGATTGTATATTCTCTAACACAATTTTTTTAAAAAAAACTTATCTGGTTTAAAATGGTCTTGTAATCCCTTTTCCCAATATCCCGTTTCATTGTTTCGACATAATTTTAAAAAAATCCATTATTTTCTCATTTTGTTTTTGATATGGTACCTATTTGATTATAAAATATAGAAAACAAAATGTAGGTATGATTTTTTTTACTTTTAGTAGACAAAGTACTTAAACGACTGAAATAATTAACCATATAAGATTTTTCTCGATGGATAGGAATGTCCGGATGTGATAAGTGATGAGTGATAAAAATATCACATTTAAAATCACGCGCTTATTATTATTCCTATAGGAATTCCTTATTTGCCATCAGGTATATTCATATGATTATATGTCTAAACTTTTTTTGGTGTAACATTATTTTATTTTAAATTTACAAAAAGTTTAAATTTTAATGGATATTATAAAAATGTGTACTTTTAATGCCGAACAAGATTTTAAAAATTGTTGTTGCGTTGTGTGGTAGGGGTGGGTATACATAGACGTATACTGCAGTACCGATTAAAATTCGTCATATCTAGTCTATGAATTCAAAACTACAGCATAATAAGCATATAATATAGTTTCGTCAACAAACATCGTTCATTAATGTCATATTGTTGTGTGTATGTTTTCAGTATTTGGACTTTGACAATTTACCGGACACGAATTTCTCATGCGACGGCAAAGTCATCGGAGGTTATTACGCAGACGTGGAGACCGGCTGTCAGATGTTTCATGTTTGCACCATTGGCCAAAAAGGTAAGAGGGAAATATAAACAAAAACAAAACCCAACCCAATTCGATTTTTCGCTTCGCAGAGACAACTTTCTTCCGACACGCGAGTCGGTCGGCTATTGCAGTCGCCACTAGGTTGTATAACCGGAGCAATCCAGTTATCGTGATTTACATAAAAAAAAACAGCCACACGGATTTAGTCAGCGTTATTATATACCTGAAACTCTGACTGCCGCAGAAGTTTATGTTATATTTTTGCTCGTATTATATGTATATATCTATTATTATATGCGTTTTACATGCACCTAATCCTCTATAGGTATATAATATGTATATTATGTTACATATGGGTGTACCTGAGCTCGCATATAATATATATATATTATATTTATCGGTGTAGGGCGCGGGCACTGCAGGGTAATACGATATAATATTATATATGTATCATGTATATGTATATATTATGTTATAATAATATTGTTTATAAACTGCAAGCACATATTATAATATCATAGGTACACGTGTTGTATACCATGATACGCAATCCCCCATCGGCTGGATCTCTATAAAATAACTATAGTAGGTACCTACGTATAATATAGCCTATAGGTACCTGTACGTGTAAAATGATAAAAACAGATATACATAATATTATACTGTACAAACAGAGTGTATCGCGCGAATGTGTGAGAGATATTCAAACGTGATTCCAATAATGTGTTAAATCGTCAGATGTTTCCGATGCACCCTGTAAGTATTTAATAATAATATAACGTCCATGGTGACGATGAAAAAGATCGACGTCAACTGCACAATCGTACAATATACGCATAATATACGTCTCGATAAAAAGCTCCACGACTGAATATCAGTGATGGGCTCTTGCACCACACATGTATCTACACAGTCTCTCCGTATCTAATGGATAGGATCTTCTTTCATACAAGTATATACACATGAGGTAGATACCCATATATATGTATATTATATATAGGTATCGTAGGTATACCGCGTGCGTTTCGTTTGCAATGTGTTTGCATGCAACACATTCTTCGCTACGTACACAATGGCTGGTATAAAACAACTATAACACACGCTATATAGTATTATTATTATTGTATTAAACTCTCATAATGATATTACGCAATTCCATGCATTTTATCCGCGAAAAGCACTAAATACGCGTGTATCAGCGCTGCCGTTTTTTTCGCGCTTGTGTGCAAATGTATGTGTGTATATTATTATATACCTAGATGTAGTACCTATATGCCTACAACGACGGCGATGGTCGAAAAGGTCATAGATATACTTAGGTACGTTAAAATGCTAAACACTATCGCTGTACATTTATATATAGTGTCTGTCATCTAATAACACACGATCGAGTCGTACCTATGCTGTTTCTTAAATCGCGCTACGTACGATTTCTGACTCGAGAGTGATTTACGGCACATAATTTATTACTATATCGCTATGTGTGGTATGTGTGTACATCACATTACACTCAATAATAAGTACCATACAACACGCTTTAGGTATACCTAACTTGTAAAATGGTTTTTTTAATGCTTGGGATCTATAAAAGTATAGATTAAAAAAATGTGCTAGTTTAATTTAATTTAAATATGGTAGGTAATATAATATATACCTAATATATAAATATTATGACATTGCAATGTATATTATAAAGTTTCTGAGGAATCTTAACGATACATTGTCGTCGTAATATTTTGATAGGAATTGCTTCGCTATATACACAAAAGTAACTAGTTAAAATGTTGTAAAATGTTGACGATTAATGTATAAGTAATAAATACCTAGCTGTTTCGAAAGGTATCGAATATTAATTACTATAGTATAACATCGTTAACTATCATTTTAGGTAAGCATTAAGGTCGTAAATGGCTTCATTGCGTAACTATCAAAACAATGCGGAAATCTGTGAGTAAAGTGCTTTCGATATACATTTAACAAATAGTCCTGCAAGTAAACATATATGACGTTCAATTCTCGTATTTAGACAAAAACATTGAGTACTGCCTATTGTACGACATAGGTAATTCGTTTTGCAAATATGAAAATTTGAATGAAATAATTTACATATTTATATGATATTTTCAAATCCACTAATTTATAAACTATTTTGAACTATTTAAATTTCTTGTCATAAAATAAATGTATAAGTCACTAAATAAAATATAAAATAGTTTATTTAGATGTTAAAATGCTTAAGTGTATAATATATTTATTTATATTTTTAATATACCTATCGTTATTCGTTGTATGTGTTAACGTTAAGATATAAACTATAAATGTTTATCATCATTATCATTTTAATTAAATATTAACAATCAACATTTTAAATTAGAAAGATCATCATAATTAATGATAGTTCTTAGCACCTATAACCTACCAAGTACAGTGAAGTACCAATATAATTCTTAATGCTTGTGTAAAATATCTTGATCATAAAAAAAAGGTACACCATTGACTATTGAGCGGTTTGCTTAAGCAGCTTGACAAGTAATAGGTTGTTATGAAACCGTGGTTCCAACACAAATAATTTAACGCACGATTAGATCGATATTCATTATATAGGTTTTATTACGGGTTTTAACTTTAACTAGTTGTACAAGTAATATAAAATGCTCTTCTTAAACATACGTTATGTATAAAGCTCTGTTCTAATACGACTGACTAACCTCCTCCCTGTGTGTCAGCCTGCGGTTGAGCCGGACGCCGAATCGCCTAGTCAGTCTAGCCGTCGACCAACACAATATTCTTATACTGTTAAATGTTAATATTATATTATATGTGAAAATAATATAATATAACATTATTCAGGGGCTCACAACAAGGTACTAATATAGTAATATATTACAAAAGTCTCAATACCAATACTGCAGTATGACATAAATCATTTGAAAAATGACTACAACATATATGGGGTAGGTACATACGTACTCAAAGTCTCAAACTCTCAGTATAATATTATAATATAATTTAAGGTATGTAGGTATAACTATTATACAGTAGACGATGAGGAAGTATTATTGCGTTTAGCGTTTTAAAATGAAAACCGTAGGTATTGGATAATTATTAATCACTAAAAAAAATGTCGAAATATAAATCGTAACAGCCGTATTTTGAACCAGTTTTTAATTAAATAAAGAAAAAAACCACATTTTGTTTGGAGCTATAATATAGTTAATTGCACTATATAGTGACCGTTGAGGGGCTTTTCGTTTTTTCACTCTCGATACATATACGTTATACGTATATAATATATATATATTATTTTATATAATCTTACGTAGTTACCTATACAATCTATATTATATGCCTAAAGTGTGCAGCGAGTCAACCGCCTTATACGGTGTTTTGTCAGTTGTAGCTCGTCGACCCGAAGCATTTTGATAATAATTAATCACAATGTAGGCTAAACACGGATTGTGGGAGTGAAATGCGAAAAAATAAATAATAATAATAAGCCGTATTATAGCTACAAACATAATAATAATATAATATAATCATGCTGGCGCACGCCAGTCGATGGACCAGTTTTGCGACCCACCATCGGGATATATTATAAATTACAGACATTCTTAACAAGGTTATAACAACGACCATTGGACCGGGCGAGTTGCATAACCCCGCGAGACCTGCACGCCATTACGCCGCGGTATCTGGTCTTATAGGTATTATAGCACCAATATATATACGGCACAAGCGCTGCTTTATAATAATATATAACATCGTGTGTACCTATATAATATTATAATGTTATAAGCTCACGACTCCCCCGGCAAAGTCCGAATAACCGCCGACGTAGGTATATAATATAATAATATTGTTATGCGTGTTATTTATAATTACCGCCCGAGTTAAAAATATATAATATAGTATATTATTCAAATAATAATTAGCGTATACCCCCGCGAGACGGTTCAAGTGGCGCAACAGGTAGCACGGATATCCTCGCGTAACAGCGTGGCGGACCACTGCTGCTGAAATGTGTGTTAACCAGAATACGCATATTTCCACGTATAACAGGTTACATCGGCCATAACTAGGGCTCGAACTTTAACATTAACGCTATACGTACTTGTATGTTATGCATTTATGCACTAAAAAAAAAAGATGAAAAATATGCTCTTGTTATTGTTTTTTATGCACTGGTTTGCTTGTTTTTAAAGTGAAAACTTCATAGTAAGTTTGTTTTAAATAAATATTGAGTTTTAATAATAGACGATTTCTAAATTTTCACATTAACGATCAATTTACTGAAGTTACGTGCATTACAAAATACATTTTGGTTAAGTATAAAATTGTCAGTCGTGGTTTAGATCGATTAATCTGCTTTTGTTTTTAATCGGCATATTATGTGCTACCCTATATACATTTTTAAAGATGCGCTGACAGCTTTTGATATTTAAACTCGTACGTCATGAAATTAATTTATAACTTCACTTACATTTCAAAAAATAAATAAATTTCAGCAAATTTGATAAAGTTCCTAGGCTCCAAGCAATAACATGCGTTTATAATGTCATACACACTTTGTTGAAGTCTTGAAGTAGTTTTTATCAGTAATATACGAACATACGATACGATTATTATGTGGATAAGTGTGAACAATATGTTTGCCATAAATTATCCACTACCCATATATGCGTTAAAATGTAATTGCACTGAACCATATACAATATAATATACGACTAACTAGGTATTAATTTATATAACTTTACGTTCGGACCGGTCGGAATTTATAAGAATTCATGATTTCGTCACACACAAGTCACAACCGATATTTAAGGGGTTTAGTATAGGCAATTTTAATGCAATTTTTAGAAGAATTAAATTAATGTTTGATATTTTAAAAGTGATCCATGTCAGTACCAACACGCCGGACAAACTTTTACGGATACCTACATTATTTCCGGTAAATTTTCACATTATTTTCACTATTTTGTGCAAACAGAAAAAAAAGTTTGGCTATGATGTTTTTATTTTTTTTTTTCGATATTTCGATATTTGTCTCTAAGTTATCAAAAAAAAATAAATAATCTACTCTTTTGTATGTGTATGGTAAAAATTTGGTAAGGTAACTGTGAATACGGTCCTCGTAAGTTTGTTCCACGTAAAATCTTTTTCATGGATAAATTTCTTGGGTGGTGGGAATTGTGGAAAATGTTAAAAACTAGCACCCTTAATTCATATTTTTAACTAATGAACAAGTTTGTGTTGTGTTCAAAAATCCTTAAATATGAGATGAACCTTTGTTTTGTAGAATTGATTATGAATTATATTTATTAACAATTATATTTTATCAACCTATATAATATACTCAATGCTATTAGTTATATATATACCCATAGAGTCTATGGCATAAGCCATAGTAAAAATTCGTTTTATGAAATGTGTATTTACATTTCAAACAACCAAATAGTATGTAATATGAATACATCATATAATTAAAGATATTAAAGTATTGTACATAATATTTTGGGAATAAAATATTATTATATTATAGTATTTAATTTATTAGTTTGAGTAATGCAGTTTATTAAGTATCGTTATACTGAATACATACATATATTAATACATTATTATAATTATTTTCCATCAAATTAAATACAAATAATGATAATTTATTAATAAAAAATATTTCAGAAAATGATTTATATTGAAAAAACGGCATTGTGCAATTGTCACAATGACTGACAATAATAATTTCTGTGATTTACTGGTACACGACAAAAAAATTATTTCAATATTTCAATAATTAATGTGAGAGTGTGACAATAACATAAGACATAAGAAATACAGACACATTCTGCCACACAATAACAACGCCCTTGTAATAAGGGCGTTGCCGTTATTGATAAATTACAAGTACTTATAAATAATACAGTAATGCATAATAATGTTATAATAATCGAGGAATGGATTTACTAGCTTACTTTTTGTATATAATTTTCATAAAATGCTAAGACATAATATGTATGGTAGTCAGCAGAATCCCATCATATTTGTGCAATTTTCCATCGACTAGGTACTTATCTATTTTGTTTTTATCGTTTTCAGTTTGTAGAATAGAGTAATTACTTTATGTTTTGTAATCACAACAAATATTTTGTATCATCTGGTATCTTCTAAGAATTATCTAATTTTTTTTTTTTTATTTTGTAATTTTTAAAGCATATTTTACGATTATAGGTAAATCACGTGTATATAATATACATTTTCAAGTGTTATGGAATGCTATCATCGAAACAATAATTATATCGGACAAATATTTTAGTAAATTCTTAATTCTTCAATTATTTAAAGTATTATTATGGTTAGACAATTGATATAAATAAATTAATAAAAAATAACTTTTTACGATTGACTTTTCTATACAGTGTAGTGTGTACCCGGTACATATAGGTAGGTAATATAGTTTATAATATTACCTAGCTAGTTGTGCCTACACACTTAAAATATTTCATTTTATGGTATTTTAATATTTTATGTATATTAAGTACAAAATATTGTCTTATGTATAATAAAAATGAATTATGGCAGGTATATAATATAAATTATAATATAATCATTATTAATTGTTAGTTAAGTTTTAAATACAATAATTTTTCAGTTTTTTTTCACAATTCTATTAAATCTATATTATTTAATAATTTATTGTTCTTTAACTATATAAATTGCATCGCTGTAATATTTATTGCTATAAATTATTTATTACAACCCAGCTGTTGTCAACATTACTTTCTCATTAAAAATGACCTATATAATATGTAATATGTGTAAAAGAAATAAAATGGTAAAAATCGCAAATATGAAAATATGAAAATATTATGCTATTATGTTGCTTTCCAATATTATAGATTCGTACACATTTTAATCTACAGAAAGTATATTTTGTAATTTCTAAATTTGAACTTCAACTGTAGTTATGATGATCGAGAGATTATTATACGTATCTATCTATAATCACGCCTTTGAGTTAGTTAAATAAGTTTCGTATAATCACATTATATAAAACACCTCTCTAAGAACTATATATATTTATATCGATTGTAAACCAGACACGATAGCTCAGTACTTAACACATGTTTTACCAGACATTTCTTAGCTATATTCCGGAAAATTTTTAGTAAATTTTAAAAACATTAATACATTACATTAAATCACTTTTAGAAATCATCTCGGTTATTTTATAGTGATTTAGAAAATAATGACCCTACAGGGATTTTAAATTTTCACTGTATCATACACAATAATTCATAGACGAGATACAATTTTCATTTCGCAATTTATTATTTTATCGTTAACTGTACTACAGTACACTGCTCGTACAATACGTTTTGTAATTCAAGATACCTATTAGATAATCATATTTTTCAAAACTATGATTTTTATGTTAACTCGACTTGCTTACTCGTAAGTAAGTTAATACTCTTCCGTAATCCATGTACTGTATTGTCTTTAGGTATTCGGTTACCTAGCTACTGTGTATAAAACCTACACAATACACTATTATTACAATCATCAGAAAAAAAAAATGGAAATGAAAATAACAACCAGGCGATATCGTATTGTCGAACGATCTTCGTGTATTAGTTTCTTCTTACTTCCAACCCGATCGAATATTATTATAAACCACGAATGCTTCAGCACAATATTATAATATACGATCGGCACGAGCGATAAAAATAACACGCTTTCAATACTAAATAAGTCAGCCGACTGCCGAGTATAAAACGACGTAAGTATAATGTGTATTATAATAATATATCTTATGTAGGTACCTAATATGTTATATGAATAATATAATATTATTATAATGGCTGGTTACAGCCGAACGCATTAACCAGTACATAAATACTGTTTAAACTAGGTATTGTATTACTATTGTATTACAACGGTGGTAATGTTATATAGTAAACAATAAGAGCAATAAAATATGGCTTGCACACAATAACTATGTATATTATACGCAATGTGACAAAATCACGTTTTTGGTCATAATATAACACCTGATACCTATGTAAATTACTATACACACTACAGGATAGTATTATGAATTCCTGAGTAAACATTAACACCAAGTGCTGTCGTTATAATTTATAATTGCGTCTTAATATTCTAGGATCTATATTATTATAGATTACAGTCGATTAAGTGATTATGACAATTTCGCCGATTTTGAATTTTTCAGAATTCCTGCAAATTGTAATTCATACGTAAATATACGACACTATAATTATTACCTACTTACTTATACTAAAAATAACGGACATTTTTTTTCGGCCGTAAACCAAAAAATGCAGTTTTAAAAATACACCAAAGACTTATTTATGTGCGAGATAAAAACAAAATTATAGTTTTACATGTTAAAAAAATGGTGAATTCTTAAAATATTACCCACTTAGGTACAGTATTAATGAAAAAAAAATTGTTTTAGCTAAATTAGGCTAAGTACTTTGTATCAGCGCCACAATTTCCATAGAGCCTTTATTTTGATTAATGTTGACTATTTGATCCATTAAAATTATTTTACATTTGTATTTGTATATAGGTGAATATCTGTATTGAATATGCATCACATTTTACAAGAAATATAGACACTCAAATAAAACGTATAATAAAAATATTTTTGAAATAATCGTATTATCTACTAACCAATGTATTGAATATTTGTAATCTGTAATATGGGCTCAGAGTTAGTGTACCTATTTTTTGTTTTAAACAGTTCAATTAAAATAATTTAACTTTAATTTAATATGTAATTTACTTAGGTATACACCAATATGTCGTGTACTATAGTATATATTATGTTTCACTGTTTATTTATTACTTCTTTTAAATCTTAAATGTATTTAAATGTTTTCTGAATGTATCTTTTATGTGGAAATTATATTATGACTATATTAAGAGGACGTCGTACCAGCATGTGTTGTCTCCGTCTTACAAACGTACGACATAGCAAATTTTCGTTCGCTAGTTTCAATAGGGTGCTGTCATTTTTGATTTTAGA
>NC_042494.1:85026773-85037309 GCF_005508785.2 Acyrthosiphon pisum
TTATAAGACTTTTCCACTAATCTACTACCCGATAACTATTTAGGGGTGGTTGATAGGGTGTATTATATCGAAAAAAATTACTTTACGGGAATAACTCTCAAGCTTTATAGAATTGTCGGATTTTGATGACTATTTTTTTATCTGAAAGAAGAAGACTTCCTACAGCCCGCATCGATCTCTGATTTTGTATTTTATTTTAAATAATAGTATAAAATAATTTATAAAAAAAGCTAAAAATTGTCTTTTTTTTAAAGACTTAAAATTAAGTTTGAGATGAAAATATCGAAAAAAGGAGTTCGATGCGGGCTTTAGAATATTCTCCTCTATTAATAAAAATATCTATCATATTATATGGTTGAATGTTGAGAATGTTGGAATTGAAAAGCTTTAATAGCTGCAAAATAATTTGAAATGACATAGCGTCGTCTCAGAATGAAAAGGTTCTAACGTAATTTTTGTAATTGTTCAGGAGAACATTTTTAAGTTAGCCCGTACCTATCATTCACGTATGAATTAGAACCTTTTCATTCTCTGTATCTAATTGAATAATCAACGGTTCGATACGATTTCAGGATTGAATTATACAACAAAAAATATTTAATAATAATATGCAAAAAAACAATTTTTCAAAAAAATTGATTTAGAACCTTTTCATTCTGAGACGACGATAGGTAGTATATATTATAATTGTGTGCATAATATCATAAGTACCGGTACTTTAAGTATAATATTCACATACTACGATTCTCCCGATTGTATAGGTATTAACGGCGGTGGTACACAAATCAAAATAATTTAATAATTTAATTTCAATTTCCCATATTTGTTTAGTGGACCATACTTTTTGTACTTCCTATACAACCTGATTTGGGTTGTACTCGCCTGAAGTTAGAATAAGACATGTAACGTGTAAAGTATAGATATAATTTGATAATGCATTCATTTACATTCTGCAGTGACCATATGGGGAATCTATATATAGTTCGATTACAAAAGTCGGTCATCATACAAAAGATATATTTTTCAAAATAACAATACTGCTGCTAAATTTGAGAAACCTTATATTTCAATCACTAATAATAAAGTGACTTTTCTGCACATTTTGGTCCTGTACAAAGTCGTGAACTTAAATCTTTAGATAATATACAAAAAATATTAAACAACACAGAAGGGTTGGTTTCATTCTTATCTCTAATAATATTTAGAAATGATTCGAAACAAGTCGAATAAAACACGTTTATCACTTCAAGACAATAGTATTCAAGGCAATAGCATTTAATTGGATTTTATGTTGTAAATTAGTCCTACACATTATTCAATGATACTAAATGAACAGAATTTAAATACCTTTATCAATCAAAATGTTAAATATTATATATTCGCGTGCAAAAAAAAAATGCAATTACGTGTATTATGTGCTATACAGTATACAATATCCAATCGTAATAATACTATATTATATGTTTTAATACTTTTAACACACTCGGATTTGATTTTAATATTTTTTTTTTGTTTATTCTAGCGGAAATCACCGATATCAAATTCTTATGTCTAAACGGGACGGTATTCGATCAGGAGACCAGGGTATGCGAACGTTTGGACGAAGTAGATTGCAGCAGGAGTGAAAGTTTCTTCGATCTTAACTTGGAGCTGTACGGAAACAACGGAGCGGGCTATGGGTAAATAATTGCAGTTTATTACTGCAATAAACGAATCTATATAACATAAATAAGGTGCGCGCAGAAACAAAGTCGTATATAAGTGCGAGTGAATAATTTTTAATGGAAGATTGTTTAATAGAGCTTAAATATTCGAAGGTATATAATTATTATCGTACAAAAAATATTTTGGGTCCGTTCGAAAATCTGTACAACAGGTTTATACGTTCAATTTTTGAGGTTGCGTTTTTTATTATATACTGCGATAAAATTATCATACAAGTTGTCTGCGAGAATAAGTTGTTTGCCCTGGTCGTTTTTACTATTTTGTTTGATACTTTATCAATAAAATAAATGAAATATTATCCAACAATGTAATTTCATATGCCCACTGGGTATTAAAATATTATGTACATATAGGCGATAGGTGGTACGTTGAAATGAGCCATATAAATGTGCTATATTACATATTATTATATAATTATAAAATAAAATATATACATAGTATACACATGTTACATGTATTTACTTGATGAGATGATTTTCATAAATATTAATACAAATAATAATTATAGTATAGAATAGTGTTATTTAAATTTAAATTTTTTTTATTTTAAACCCGTAATTATTGTATTCAATAAACCGTAATATTGAAAACTTTCAAAATATGACTTGTACTAAGTAGTATAATTTGGTATGTCGTATGTATTAATCAATGTTCGTCGTTTTGACACAACGTGTATTTCAACATCATATAATAAGTACTTACTTAGTGTACCAAACACTTTTAAAGAAATAATAATAATAATTTAAAATAAAAATAATATTTATTTGCATAATATTATACATATGGTGCGTGCTTCACTACTTTATTACTTATCCAGTAAATTTAATTGATTCTTTTTTTAAATCTAAATATATAATATATTATCTATAAGTGTGGCATTGTGAATAATAAATAATTAATGAACTATTAATTAAGTTTCATAAAGAAAAATAATTACCAATAACGAAACATATAAGTACACACATTACACACACATACCAAAATAGTATGTAATTTAATTCTAAATATTTTGATCCCTATTAGTTGCTAAAAATATATTATATTTCTGATACCGTCATGCTTTATAAAAAATAATATTTAAATAGTTAACTGTAGTTTATTAGTAATTGTAAAAAAAAATATATTGATTTAATTCTTTGATATCGTTATTTCTTGTAAAAAAAAAATGAAAAAATGAAGGAAATCAACACAAAAAGTGACCGAAATGAAGTAGAAAAGTCAAAATCTCAAAAGCTGACATTCTACTCGATTATATTATAATATTATATTACCTCATATACATATTTATGTGACGAATTTTTGCAGGATTGCACCGGAAGAACCGCCGGAACAGGAACCGGTGCAATGTAACGTAGACGAAGAAGAGTGTTCCGGGACGCCCGACTACTTCGACGAGGAAATGACCACGGTCGCGGGGCCAGTAGGCGCGCTGGCGGCCACCGTGGCGGTCACTGCCGCGACGACCACCACGACGACGACCACGAGCACCACGACGACGACGCCGCGGACAACCACGACAAGCGCGGCCACGAGCACCAAGCGTCCGTCACAGCCGATAGCCATGACGAGCACGCCGAAACCGACGCAGCAGCCGGCCGTCTCGTATCCTACAAACTCACCGGAAACGATAGCGGCCCTGATAGCACTGCACAACGCGTTCCAGGAGAGCCTCAAGGAACGGGAACAAGGGCCCGGGCCCAAAGGGCAGCAGTCCCATCACAGGTACCATCCACCATCGCCGCCGCCACCTCAACAACAGCAACCCAAACCATTTACGGTAACCAACTTTCAACCACCCCGACACTTTCCGTCCAAGGCGCCGCAGCAGCAGCAGCAACAATTGCTACAGCAACAGCATCAGCAGCATCAGCAGCATCACCTACAACATCAACATCAACATCAACAGCAGCAGCAGCCACCACCGCCACCGTACCGACATCAGCAGCAGCATCTGCAACAGTCCCAACAACAGCAGCAGCAACAGCATCCGGTTCTGTTGTCGTCCGAGCGGTTCGGAAACCAAAACTTCCGGCACGGCTTCCAGTTACAAAACGGACCGCCACCGCCACCCGTGGACGAATCGCCGCCTCCGTCGTCATACCAACAGCAGCAGTACAACGGAGACGGTGCACAGTACGACGGTAACTACGACGAAACAGTCGCGGCCGTCGGATTGGGTGACGAAGAGGACGTTGACGACGAAGAGTCTCGGAGGAACTTTGCTCGCGAAGCTCCCGAATCTTCGGTCTCGGTTTCAGTGCAAGTCAGCTCGTCGTCGACTAAAAACAGTGCCATCAACCAGCAGCAACAGCAACAGCAGCGGCCAACGCAGGTGGCTGTCGTGGCCGCTGCAGAGTCTGCGACGCCGTCCGTAACCACGACGACGACCACGATGGCCACGGCTACGGCGGCCGATCGCCCGTTCACGGACAAGCCGTCACTGCCGCAGCCTCCTCCTGGGGACGACACCGACCCGAACGGTGGAGATCTATACGAGGATGAGTACGAAGAGTTAGAAGGCGACGAAGAGTTCTTCAAGGACGTGCCAAAACTGGGTCAAGACAGGAGACGGAGATACGCATTGGGCGGCGCCGGACGAGCGTAACGATATGATTATGATAATAATAATATTATCGTTATCGTTTCCAACCGTACGACGCGGGAACGGCCGCCAAAGCCACCGCGAGACGATCGAACGCAGTTCAAAATGTTTTTGCTCAATAGTTTTGCGTCTGTTGTTATGATCACGACTATACTATACGCGAATACGGCCATTTTTTTCTCTTCTCGTCGTCGTTCGTATAATATTCTTTTACGCCGACGTTCCTGAATCCTACTGCTTCTCCTCCTTATCATCTCTCTCTTTGCCACCCTCACTTCCTACTCCACCTCGTCCTACCCACGAATAAGGAAAATGTAAAAGTGATTTATTTTTTGTTTATTTTTTTACTTACATATTTTATGTATTATATTATTTAGACCGATTTTTTTTACAATTACGCTAATGGCGATTATAATAATATTATTATTATTATTATTATTATTATTATTATCATCAATTATTATTTTTGCAATAATTCTGTAATGTAAAAGAATATGTCCCTTGCTATTCCTTTAAACTGTCGTGTATAATCAGGGCTCGGGACTATTAGCACTTGCGTGTGAGATGTAGTACTGGTGTATCAGTTTCAGATGTGTACCAATATAAAATTCTGCGAAATCATTTAAGCTTTCTATGTTATATTAATACTATTTTTTTTTTGTCACGGTTACGTTTTGAATGGAATATTTTTCTAGACACTATGTCTCATCGAACTGGTACCTAGTATTAATTATTTATCATCATTTTAAATACCAAAATGTTTAGATTTTACAGAAAAATTAAGTTTGAGGTGAAGCGTACTACGTATTCAAATGATATATTTTAAAATATGCGCTCAAGTCCCGACCCATGATTATAATATTACGATATCACACTGCTGACGTCTGTCGTGAGCGATATTGTTTTTTCTCTTTTTTTATGCGAGAGGGGAGGAACGATTTAATTTTGTATACCATTGTATAAATTAATAATATAAATTATATTGTACGAATGAAAATATACATGTTTCTTTTACACCTAACGCATATACGGATATTAAAATAAAAGAATATATAATATTTATATAAAATATGTAATATTATTCCGAGTTAACCAAGTATAATATTTAGGAATTTTACACACGTCGCGTCGTACGCATATAACAATATAGTATTATATTGTAATTTTTTTACGCTTGAAAGCATAACAATATCATATAATATCGATGATTATTAATTTTGTGTTTTTCCTCACATATGATGGGTAATCTAGACTGATATATGTTATTATTATTGTATACTCGGATTATTGTGTTTAGTTTTACGAAAAGCGTGTAATATACGATATTAAAATTGCTTAATCATTTTTAGTATATAACGTTATGCTTTTATATTTATTTCTACCTATGTCGATATATCTTTGTTATTGTCCATAATATTTTGTACGCACATGATCGTATTGAAAAAATGCCAACGATTTCCATTTAGTGCCTATACCAACTATGAAGTCAGTGTAATCATATACTTAATGGGAAAATATAAGTGTTATATTGTTATACAAACATAAACCACATAAATTATAATATAATATTATTTATGTTGAATTACATCGAAACCATCAGTGAAGTAAAAGCGTCATTATTGGGCTGTGCATTTTTCGCTAAGCGATTTTAAGTGTTATGCCAATTAACATAATATTATAATCGTTTTTATTTAATTTTTGTATGCTTGAAATACACTCGCCATCGGATAAACTAGATTATTAACCAAATAATAGATTATTAAAAATATTTTAAATGATATAATAATACTTACAATTGTATTAACTATTTTAGGTATTAAATACAACTGTTTAAAAATAAATTGTATACATTTTTGTTCCAATTAATTTAATTTCACATGAAATGCATTAATTATGCAACGCCGATTGTTAAAATCTATACTTATATATTACCTATTGGCGGTTGGTGTTTATATAGTAGTGAAAATTTATGAATTTCAAAGTATCTTTTGAAAACTCCAACACTTTTTTATTATTCAAACAACTATAGTATATTTATACATAATAACCGTAAGCCATACTGACATAGGTATTGTACATTTTATTCGGACAAAAGAACTCTAGGATTAACGTTAATCAAGATTACGATAGTTATACAATTTAAACAAATAAACTTCAATAATTTATTGATGTATAAAATAAAAATAAAATTTTACTACAAAAAGAAGTATTTAGTTAAATTAAATAATTAATCATAGGTACCTACTCGATACCCCATAACTAAAATAATGATAATTAAAAATGTATTTTATTTGTTAAAATGTATATATTTTAAATTATTACCTATTATTTATAATATAATATTGACCCATAATAATAGATAAGTATTTACAAATTCAGTGAATGGATATTTAATCAAATGTATGAAATTTAAAATATTTCTGAATTAAATTATTTATAAAATAAAATATATTTATATATTATTAATTAAAATAAGTAAAGTTACTGGTTTATTCTATTGTAACTATTTAATATGATTAATATTTAGTACACTAAATAAAGTAATGAAATTAAGGTTTGCCATTAGGTTTGGTTAGATAAAATAACATGACGTATTAAATAATTAAATAATTCAATACATTTTATTTTATTTTTCAATGGTAGTAATAGATTGTTAAATCATTTTAGAATCAAAAAATGTATATAATATGAAATTTTAGAGAAAATAATTACACATTTAAAGTAGGTAGGTACAGCTTGAAAAATTTTCTTCAATTGGCATTTATTGAGTCAATTATACTAACCACGACCCTCTCATAAATATTAATATACACCAATCCAGTGAATATTTATTATATAATATGTGATATGTCACAACTACTTATAGTGAAATCAATCTTTACGGATATCCAAATACTAACATTTATCTGGATTATGAATTTTAACAAACATCCATAATATTATGGACATACATATGTCATGAAATCGACATTATCTACCTATATTGTTAACTTTGTGGGGTTAATGATTATTATTCAACAAATTATTAAGTTATTTGAGCTATATTGTTGCATTTATTGATTTATGAATAAAAACATAACAATATAATATAGGTATTAAAATAATATACCATTATTTTTAGATTCTGAGTTGAACGATGAATGTATTGATTTTACACTGATGTGTGTTTTTATTTTGTGTCTTTTCTGACAGGAAAGTGAATCTAGTTGGTACTTTGGGGGGTCAAAAGTAAAAACTAAAAGAAAAACGGGAATTTTTACGCAAAATCGACTTTGGTTTTTGGTGTAACTTTAAGAAAAATGACCGTAGATAAATGAAGTATTCACTAGTTGTTCATATTTCCATTTTATATACATGATAAAATTTTCAAAATATTTTGATTTGTTTTAAACTGTTTAGGGACATTTTCAGTTTCCAATTTTATTAGTTTTCTTTTCTATGAATGTCAATAAAACTTTACTTGTTGAGTAAAAATACTTGAAAATGTAGTACAAGGCTCACACTATATTGTTACAATGACATTTGAAAAATATTAAAAACCCTTAAACACAGTTTTTTTTTTATTAGCATTTAAAGTTCAAAAATTGACAAAATATGGAAAAATCACGAAAATTAGCAAATTATTTTAAGTTAAGAATTCGTAAAAATTGTTCTTTTTAAATCTAAGATTTTAAAATGTAATACAAGATTCCTTATAAGATTATCAACCTTTATAAAAAAAAAATGTCTATAAGAAAGTCAAATTAAATTTTTATGAGCGTTTGAAATTCAAATTTTTACAACATTGGATATTCACTCAATTTCTCATGTAGCTATTTTTTTATTTTGTTGAAATTCAAAAACGAATAACTGTAGGTACATGAAAATTTAACTGAATGTTTATTTTATCAATTCTTATACTTGATAAAATTTTCAAAACATTTTGACTTGTTTTGAGCTGTTTACGGACAGTTTCATATTTCAATATCAATAAAGTTTTATCTATTGGGCCAAAAAGTGTAAAAATGGCTCCTGATATGTTGTTACAATAGCAGTTGAAAAATATTAAAAATACATAGAAAAAATTTTTTTTATAAGCATTTGAAGTTCAAATTTTGACAAAATTTATCAAATTTAAAATTTAATAATTATTTTGTAGTTAAAAATTTATAAAATGTTCAACTTTTATATCTAAGGATTGAAAATTTAAAACAAGATTCCACGTAAGTAGTTTATTCTGTTATCAACAAATCTAAAAAATACATAAGCACGGTTTATTTTTATAGCAATTTTAAGTTCAAATTTGGACGAAATTACATATTAAAAAACCTAGAATACTGAATAGGTAACTATTTTAGTTATTTTGTTGTGATTGTATAATATTATTTGTGGGTACTTGAAACTTCTAAAGTTATTATACTAGTATATCTATGATATTATCATGGTTTGTTGTTGATGTATAACGCGTTATAAATACCTAATGGATATTGTGATATAATTAATTTGGAATTTACTAAAGGTCAATTTTTTTTTTAATAACATATATAAGTAGGTACACAATATTATGTCTTATACCTAGACACTGACACACCGTCTCTGCTCAGAATGGTTTTTCTTATACAATGATATTATATCATTAAATTCAAATTTAATACCATCCATTATTATACAGTGGCCCACTTGTAACCTACTGTACAGCAGAGCAACATCCACTTGCCCACCTTTTTATAGATTATGGATAATATACCATTTATATTTTATACTAGATCGACGTATCTTGTAGTTGTAAAAATCTTGCTTGTTTAGATACTATATTTAGACTTATTATATACTATTATTTAGATTGACTGTATAGATAACAATGTTTTGATATTACTTTGGGTAGTAACTAATAATTATTATGATAACTGAGTGGACCGTGGATGAGTGTGTAAATAACTATATAAGTGATTGCAGATGAGATATTAATATATTATATATGGAATGCCATAAGTACCAGGTACCTACGGTTCTTTTTACAACCATAGTCTTATGGCCATAATATATTTTTAAGCTCTTTAAAGACACGTCTACACGAGAGCACGCACAAGCTGAGAATGTAAGTTCACGTCGTGCGATACACATTTTCCTAGGGCTGGTGGTATTTTCGGTATTGCCCACCTTTTTTTCTATTATTTTTAATATATTTATTATTTATAAATGAGACTACAGTCTATTAACTAATTAATCTTAAATCATAGAACATTTTATCTAATATTGACTTTTTATCTACTATGAAATGGAAATGGAAAATAACAGAACGTACCTAAGTCATTTTGGACTTAAACATAAATAAAAATGAATAAAATAAAATATAGATAGTTTCACCACTTAATAATTACATGAAAATATTAATTGATACAAATTTTAATATTATTTACTACCTATATTGTATTCAAACAATGGTTAAAAATATCGATGACAATATTATAATTTACTGTCAACGTGCAATGGTATATTACGTACGACATTAAGTTGGTATTGCCGAGGAAAAGTAAAAAATGTAGGAATATACCTACAAACAAGATGTGGCTGATGAAAACATTAAGATTATTAGATAAAATTTTCTCGGGGGGGGGGGTGGGGTAAAAAAAAATAACCAACACTAAAACCTTATTTTTAAACTACCCATTTTTCTAGCAATCAAACACATTACACGTATAAATATTAATAGGCAAAATAACAAAACAAATATAAAGATTTACATAACTCATAGCAGTTAAATACTATTTAATATGCACATAGTATGTACAGAATATTATATATATTATATTATTAATTATTTATAATAAAAATTCTAGTATCCTTTTTTTATTGGATAGTTCAACCAGCACTTCATCAGGAGTAATTGAATCATTTTTGTTGATCGAGAGCATAGCTAGAGCATTAAGTCTTTCCTATTAAAATAAATTACAACATTAATTCATTTTCCAACGCCAAATTGTTCAAACAGCTAGCTCAGTCTGTAGATCACGAGACTCTTAATCTTGAGGTCGTGGATTCGAGCACCAGTGCACGGTGCACCACTTTGTGATATTACCCGTATAAGAGAGTGACACATGGCAAAACATAATTATTGTCTATAAATTAAATTCTAAAAGTGGTACATTAGTCTCTTTTAAATACTTTTTCTTTTGATTCCTTTTCATTAAGTATTTCAATTCATCAATCATCCGTGTTCGAAAAATCAA
>NC_042494.1:85038097-85046611 GCF_005508785.2 Acyrthosiphon pisum
ACCCAATTGAAATCATTGGGAATATAAATATTTATCTAAGAATTTATAATAAGATTCATAATAGACATGCTATGATATAAAGGTATGATAGTATCTATTATGTGTATATAGTATATTATTTTATATAGTATATATATTTAATCACAAGTATTACGTATTTCCTTGGTTAACTTTTTTAAAATGTTTTTTGTTTTGGTCTTTGATTCAACAGTTAGGGATACGTATATTTTTTCGGTAAAAGTAAAAATGATCCATATACGTAATTTAGTTGTTTATAATAGTTTTGCAAGATAAAAACGTAAATTTGAGAATTTTGATTTTCACAATAATAACGATTACCTACTTATGTAAATTGTAAAATCAAACTCATGCAAATAAGTTATTTGAACCTAAAAACTACGAGAAATAATTAATGGACACCTATGGGTCATTTTTACAAGCCAACTAACTTAGTCAAAACCAATGGGACTGATTTGGACCAAACAATTCGCTATGTGGGGTGTCAGCACGCGTCTTTACAACCCCCTAATTAAATTTATAAAGATAACTCCGGAAGCAGTAGAGTATACTGACATCGAAAAAATGGTACAGGATATCAGTAGCAAACTACTAAAGATTGGTTCATTTGGAGATCCAATATTTTGAATTGGGGTTGCATTATGGCTCCATACCACCCCCTCCCACTAATGATCCCCTGTAGTTAATTAGGGGTTGCAGCACAAACGATGAAACTCGAGCACAATCCAGCACAAACGTAGCACAAACGAATGGCGTAATTTAAATTCGAAAATTCGGAGGTGGGGGTGCAGTCATTTCCCTGGCACCCCCAATCATTATCCCTTATAACTCCTGAAGGGTTGCAGCACAAACGATGAAATTCGAGCACAATCCAGCACAAACGTAGCACAAACGAAAGCCCTTGGTTTGAATCCAAAATTCGGAAGTGGGGGTGCCAGGGAAATGCACCTATTTAATACACCCGTATTTAATATTAAAATATTTACGTCAATATTTATTTTAAAATAACCAATTATTTACGTAATTAAATACTTTCAAAACTAAAATTTTAAAAAATGTATAGTAAAATATTACAATTCTTATAATTTACTTTTATATTAAAATAACTATAAGATTCAATGAGGTATCCTGGATAATATTTTACCTTAAAATTTGATAATAGCCAATAGATTTACTCTAATATCAGAGCTGAGCCCAAATGTCCTATGTTGTAGAGAGAGTAAACAAAATGTGCTCGGACATCCTCTTATAATATTATTATTATCTATACATATAACAGTCTACAGCAGTTAACTACCTAGCCTTATAATGCTAGTGGATGAAAAATTAATAATCTTTTATTATTTTCACGAACAACTATTTAATTATCAAAGAGACGATTTCAAGAAACGAGCATCTGTGCTACCTTATTCCTTAAGTATCGTGAAATATATCATATAGGTACGTTTAAAATAACAAAATATGCACAAAAAATGGTCGACTGTATTTATTTTAAAAATAAATAATTTAGTGAAGGTATACCGTATACGTATACGTACTACGAAATATTTGTTGTGACTATAGTGATAAAAAATAACCAATAAAAACTTGGTAGGTATACTCTGTTCAGGATAAGAATGCCCAAATTCGCGGATAAATATTGAATAAAGTGCCAATTATAATGCATTATGCATTAGTAATACAATTATAATATTCTATTATAGTTTAAATAAAATAGTTCTATACAGAATACAGTCCTCGTTATATTTATACAGTCATCTATACAAACATGCGTACATTATATATTATGTCCGTTTACTACATAACTATTTTTTTCTTATTTTGTATGTATTATATTAAAAGGTATATTGAACTATCGAAATATATTGAAACAAAAATTTAAGTACCTATACATTTCACCACCTGCAGTATAAACGCCGCCGATATATTCACTGACATTTAAAAATATATATATATCATGTAAATACTAAAAAATCCGTTCTCTGATAATAACTCGTTCTACTTTGCCTGTTAAGATATTTTAGCCGTCGCAGAAAATGCTATGTACCCAGAAAATATTATGTACCTATAGGTATGCATTTTCCTACTTCACCGTTAAAATTGAATATGCACATATTATATTTTGTACACAACGACAGAATATTTTAACAAACTGTCGGTCGTGATTGCTTGTATGCATGAATACATTTGTGAGATGATATAGGCATATAATGAGCCTGGTATACGTATATAATAATTATTATGACATATCCAAATTAAAACTATAAAGTCAAATCATAGTATATAGGAAAAAAATCCATATCTGCATTTAATATTGCGATTAATAAGTAATAACATAACGATGTGGTCCGGCAAAGCCGTTTTTCTTAGTAAAATTATAGAAAAGACGTTGCGTGTCGTATATTGTTATAATACTATTGTGTTGTTAGGTGTCGTAAAGGCGCAGTTGCATGCGCGATTACCATAATAGTGTGCGAATTCCTCATTACCTAATGCGCTAAAGACAATGTTTTCCGAAAATTTCGCTTTTGCCGGTCGCTGGTGATTACGGTGGGCTCCAAATGCCCCCTACTGCCAAGCCGACCATTTGCAAACGACGATGCCCGTAGACGTCTGCTATATAAACCCAAAACGCCAGTCGAAAAGGCACATAACTCCTTCAGTCGTCTCTTCGAACACACGCACCTGAACAAGTCTCCGCAGTTAAACATACTCGACTTCACTCGACATCACTCGACGAACACTCGAAAAACCTTCCACAATTCCATAAAACTTCAACAACAACAACAACATGTACAAGTAAGGCTAAATTGTTATTATTATTATTTTCGATCTACTGAGTATACACATTTGACGGTTAATATTGGTCGTCGAATTCAACTCCAACGTTTTTCGAAAGTATATTTTACTACTTGTCAAGTTTCGAGTACACACCACGGATATTATTATCTGATGGACGAAATATATATTTTAAATGGACGAATGGACGTACCGTCAAAAATCGAATAATTTATTGTATTATTGACTATTGTAATAATCTTCTTATAAAAGTATAATAATGAAACAATTCGTCACCGTTTACAGGTACACAGTCATGATCGCAGCGGTGGTTGTTGTATTGGCTTCTCTGGCCAGCTCCGTTCCGGCCACTTCCGCCCAGACAGCGGCCAACAAATTCGACATGATGCCATCCGCGGCCACATCCATTCACAACCATCACGTCAAGCCAGAGCACCATTCAATGTTCGCGTCCGAGGCCAATAGAGGACAGTCAAACAATGGCGGCAGCCTACTGGAGTCCGGTCTGTCCGGGTTGTTCGAGGCGATCAGCATCCCGAAGAAGATCGTCGGTGCCTTGGTTGGCAAAGTGTTCGGTCTCCTAAAGTCCATCGACCTGAAAGGACTCATCAAGATCGCTTTGGTTGGAGGAGCGGTGGTTTTATTGGGAGCTGTGGCCGCAGCCGGCGCTGCCGGTATCGCCGCCGTCGTGGCTTTGGTGAGCGCCGCACTCCCGTACTTCCGTTTCTTCTTCGGCGGTCACAAGGGCGAGGCATCCGACTCCGACATGGAAAACATCAGTGAATTCGTTTTGGGCGCTTTCAACAAGTACGACAGCCAGCACAAGGCGTGATGACGCGACTCGTCGCTACAATACTATAATATTACATAATTAACCGGTCGGTTTTATTTATTGTACATTTCACACAGCGTTGATAATGGTTTACCTATATTTATATTATTTATATATTATTATTATTTTTCGAGTATGATAATAAACAAAAATATTCTACTCTTATATGTGGCACGTTTATCATTTTATCTTATGACTTATTACCTACATAATATGTTCTTATGTTTATATACCATCGTATTTATTGTATATGTGCCCACTGCTCAGTACGACGACAAATAGTAACGAGTGCAGTACGAATTAAAAAAGTTTGTGATTCAGCTGCTGTTTGCATTGAATGCATAATGCGTTCGAACATCGCGTTAGAGTATGTTCTCTTTAGATATTTTGTTAAAAAAAAATACATATAATTTAACTTCAAACTTTAACTTTAACAATCAAAAGTGGGTACCACTACCTATCAGATAGGTACTAGGTACATTAAGTGTCGTGTTGGTCACTGTAATAACTAATGGATGGTGTTAAATTCGAATTCAATTATATCATATCATTGTATACGAACAACGTATCTGAGTGGAGACATCAAACAATCTGTCAGCCTATATTATAATAATGATTTTAAATTGCAAAAATACTAAAATCATTATTCTTCGTATAAATATGTAATTTTGTTCAAATTTGAACTTAAATTGTCTGTAAAAAATAACTGTGTTTATATAATTTTTAAATTATTTGGTAACAGTATGAAATATTTATGAGAATATTTCTTTTACATTTTCAATCATTAGCTATACAAATTGAAAATTTTATAATTTTTAAACTACAAAATAATTGCAAATTTTCGTGACTTTGATCAATTTTGTCAACATTTGAATTATAATTTCTTATAGAATAAATCGTGATTATGAATCTTCAATATTTGTCAACTGTTATTATAACAACTTATGAGAAACCTTGTATTAACTTTTCAAGCATTCCGACCGAACAAAAAATTATATTGACATTTATAGAAAAAAAAACTAAAACAATTTAGGTCAATGGTAGTTTACTAGTAATATTATTTGTTCTGAATATACTGTAAATAGAAGTAAAATAATATTAAATACTAAATAATAAGTAAAAATTTTTAAAATCTACTAAATTAACATAAATCATAATATAACAAAACCAATTAAAAAATGTTACTAAAATAGATAATTCAATTACATCAATATTACATTGTGCCAAAGTGTACATTTATATGTAAATATTATGCTACCTAGATTCGACAATTGCAAAAATAATTTTAAATAGATAAGAAAAACTCTGGGAGCGTGCTAAATTCCCGATTTCCAAACGTATTTTAGTACAGCGTAATAATAACTATTAATTACTTACTATATATGTATAGGTAATTCAAAATACAATTTAAACAGAATGTGGTAAACTTAATATTTCGGTTGTAGGTATATTTTGGCTAGTATGAATCTATATCAAATAATAAATACTTATACAATATATTGTACATTTGTACTTATAAGTACCTTTCAGTGTGACTCTCAGTCGATATCAACAATAGTGTAATTAAATATCTTAAGACAAACTATTCGAACTAATGGACGGATGGATGGAAACAACGGATATATAAGGTATGTTCTAATCTTATATTTAGAAACCTAAAACAGTATTATAAAGTATTTATTATAATCGAAATCCAGCAAATGGTCTTCAATTTTCATTCAAAATTATTATTGGTAATTTATATTTATATAACTAGGTAAAACTTGTAGTAATAATATAGTACCTATGCCAAACTGTTTTTATTTTTTATATTATAATATATTATCCGTTAATAACGTATACACTATACATGAATACCACGTATTTACTATTTACCGTAAAATGGAGTTAATATGGGTTCATGGTATGAAAAGCTTAAAATAAGTTTAACATTTTTGATAATTTAATTTATGTAGAAAATAATAATTTACGTCAATAGTACCTAACTACAAAGTATTAAAAATATAGAAAAATCATAATATTCAGTTTAAAATTTAAATAATTGTTTAATATTATGAATCTTAATTAATATATTAATTATATACCTACCTGCTACAATTTTATCATAATTAGAACTATACAAACGTCTATACAAAAAATTGTGCATAGTAAATATTTTCAATATTTTTTAAATTTATTGCAGTAAAAATAACTTATGAGGAACGTTATATTAAATTTTTAAAAGGACACTACCCATACATTTGTTGTCTCCGTGGTCTTACACACGCACGACATAGCAAATTGTCGTTCACTAGTTTCAATAGTACCTATGCTGTTAGTTTTGATACTAAAGTGAATTGACCCATTATACAACTTTTAGATAAGAACATTATCTGTGCTTAAGCGTTGCCGATTTTTCGAAATTTTCATTTTCAAGATATGGGTATGTAAAATTGTAAAATATCAAAATACAAAATACAAAATTCAGTATGTTAATATAAACTATATTTCTATTAGGAAATAATTTGACTATAATGTAATATAAATCCTTACTATAAATATTATTTTGTTCGTTACATTTGATATTTAATATTACATTTTTTATCGGTATAAAACATTTTAAATACTTTTATCATAATAATATTAAAGAAAATAATCACTAATGAACAATGTTTGTAAAAAATAAAAATAAACTTATTTGAAAAAAACGACAAAATAAATATTGAAATATTTCATTAAAATATGCTCAAACAATAATTATTATGGTTGACGATTGTTTATTTTAACACAGTTAAATATTTTTTGAATTGTTTTTTTAATTAAAATAACACTTATTACAAAAATTGTTACAGCATTTTTCACTATAAATTAAAAATTGAACGTAGTAAAAGGTAAGTTTCTGTATACATAATATAATACTATATAATCACATTATTTACAATTACATAATTATAGAATTCAGGACTCGAAGAATATTGTAGAGGTTTCATTCGTTGTTATGAAAACAAATGAAAAGATTATTAAATTTAAAAAATATCAAATATCTAACATATCCTGAATAAATATTTATCAATCATAAATATAATTGTATAAAATTATTTATTAGGTATTAGTTTTGAGTTTTGACATATCATAGATTGCATCATATCATGCATTTTGTGAAACAAAAAAACTCATTAAGCTGATAACTTTTTATGAACCTGACAATTTTACTTCGTATAATTTTTTCAGTCAATTCACTAGTCTACTTTTTATGTACTCAAATAAATAAGTAATATTTTATTTTCGTTGAAAACTTAAACATATCGTTAATTTGTTTTCTATTATTATTCGTCAAAATTGTAATATTATTTAATAGAATATTACGGCCCTAAACTATAGCAAAATTATTTCATCTTTATCATGCACTAACAATATTTTAAAATAATCAATAATCACTTTTGTAATTTTTATGTCTGGTAACATTATCTATAATCTATATTATATTAAGGCAATGTTTGTGTAGGTATTTGTGTATGCAGCGATACACTGCAGCAAAGCACTCGTGGTTTTGAAATTTGATTCATAGGTAATCCTTTAAGTACCTGAAGATGTACACATTTAAGTTTTTATTCTAAGATGAGCTCACACAGAGATTTCTTGGGTTACGAAAATCAGATGTTTTTTTGTTTCTAAAGAGTTATGCCATTGGTTACGGAAAATAAAACAGTTATTATAATTTTATATAATTTTAGACCAGTATTTAACCCTTGGTCAAAAGCACCAAAAATGTATTGACAGTATTAAAAATGTTTGTAGGTAGTTAAGTAGTTTACGTTTAACAGAGTTTAAGACAGGGTAAATCCACTGGCCATTATATTTTAATTTGTCACGGGTAACAACTAACAACGCCGTGCAGCATCAGCTGACAGCTATAATTAATAAATATATCTAAATAGTGGATACTATATAAAATCAAAAGCATAAAAAGGATGACTCAAAACAGTCAAAACCCACAATTTTTGACCAATTTTGATCAAATTTTGATCAATATATCCAGAAAGATCCGTGGTGTTATTGGATACTTTTTATTACTTACCTACTTTTTACTTTTAAAGCGTTAATGTTGAATTCAGTAAACTTATGAAAGACTAGCATTTTTTTTGTGTTGTATAGGTATTGTTGGTATTATTTACAGAAATTTAAATAGTTATTATGATTGGATATAATTTTAGACCTATATTTTATATTTGGTCTAAACCACCCAAAATTGTTATGTTTAAAATCTTTGCAGTTTAGATTTAGCAGAGTTTGGTGTAAATCCACCGACGTTTCATTTGTCATGGGAAACGCCGATAGATCAGCTAGCCATAATTATATAATAACGAAAATAATTTAAATAACACTCAAATTATTACCGAGTATAATAATTATTCGTTTCTGTACTAAAGATATAAAAACTTTATGTTGCATCAGGCACGCAGTGAAATGGGTCATTCTCCGGATTGCTTAAATTTTCATGAAACCACCCATTTCACTATATGCAGGAAATGACATAAAAATGTATATGAAATACGAATGTAGTATATTATAATCAGTGTTTGGAAAGAACGTCGTTCATGAACGCACGTTCACGCGTTCACGTTCATTTTTAGTGAACAATACGTGAACGTTACTCGTTTTATTAAAATAGAACGTGAACGTGAACGAAGTTTATATTTTTAACGAACTTGATCGATTTTTAAGACGTTCAATTTATTTACCCTTTAATAAATATATTTATAAAATATACTAATTAATTATATTATGTTATATAAGTCTAAATAGTATTTTTATTTTTGGCTTGAGTTGTATATGTTTATAGGCTTTTATATTAAAGGATCGGTCAAACAGAATTCGGGCTGCCC
>NC_042494.1:85046661-85072170 GCF_005508785.2 Acyrthosiphon pisum
AACTTATTTTAATTGATATTAACTTAATAAATAACGAGTTACTTTTAATCAAATTCAAGTTAAGTTAATTTATAAATAATTAAATAATAAAAATAAAAATTATTATTGATATTACATACCTAACCATTTACTAGAATAGGGAATTACAAATATAGTTAAATCAATTTCTTAAATAAATATTTATAAATTTAAATATTTTACTGAAGTATAAAGTTGGCTAAATTCTCTAACAGTTTTAGACTTTTAGTACCCTGAAAAAGTATTCAGAGTTTAAAATTAAATACATTCTTAAATACCATGTTATTTTTATTTAATAATTTAAAAAAAATGTATAGTACTTATCTGTATTAGTGTATTAATAAATCAAAAGGTTGTATTTATTTTGGCATTTTCAATTTTGTATTTTTTTCGTACCTACTTCATAATTCTATTAATTCAGAACCCGTGTATAGAAAAGCTATTGGCTATTTCCTGTGTTCAATAATATTTATGATTTTTATTATTTAAACCATATTACTGGGTATTTATAAAGATATTATAAAAAAAAAAATAATAAATTAACTTAACTTAAGTTAATAAGTTAATTG
This sequence comes from Acyrthosiphon pisum, assembly GCF_005508785.2. Taxonomy (NCBI): domain Eukaryota; kingdom Metazoa; phylum Arthropoda; class Insecta; order Hemiptera; family Aphididae; genus Acyrthosiphon; species Acyrthosiphon pisum. The sequence continues at coordinate 85,047,249 of NC_042494.1, forward strand.
AAAATGTTCATATAAATTTTAACTTAACTGAGTTAAAAAAAAAATTAGGTTAACTTTTAACTATTAACTGAGTTAAAATGTTTTACAGTAACTTAACTTAACTCAGTTAAAAATTATCATTAACTTGCCCAGGCTTGCTTATATTATTTAATTATTATTATTGTTTTTAACTATTACTTGTATCACTAAATATTAGCATGATCACCTTTATATATTTTATTTAAAATTAAGGCTTCAACAACTGACGTTATTAGACTGTTTCTGTGGGGTAAGGTACTGTTGGTTTGAACACGTGTGTGTATGTGTGGGAAGGATTTGTCACTAAAAATCCCGGGTGGTCACCCATCCAGGAACTAGAGACACCGGCCAGTGCGTACATTCAGAGCACATTCGTGACTGAATGCCAACACAGTGCCACAACGAGTCACTTAGTATGACATAGTAGAACGTACTAAACATATGTCATGAAACTTTTAAAAATTAAAATACCCTTCTAATATTATATAGAATATCCGTAAACGCAAAACGTCATGTTTTAAATGTATAGACGCTAATTGACGTAAATTAACTGATAAAGTTTGTCTATGATATAATATAAAACTATGTTGTCATCTGTTGGGAAATTTTATTTTTAATAATTAGTCTTCGTACCTATATACCTAACAGCATAGCTAATATAAAAATACACTTAAGTTAAACCAGATTTTATTTTTTTTATTTATTATTTTAAAACAAATTGTTGCAGTATCTACCTAGGTTATTTTCATGTAATAATATAATTGGCCGACAATATGTCAATTATCACTTATTTTGAATATCTGCTTCAACCTCCAACATTTAACTTTGATAAATGTAACACCTAACTAATTAATAATTATGATTAAAATATATTTGAATACTAATTATTCAAATATTATATTATCTTATTATTATTGTATACGCATTTTAAATGTATTATTTCTTGCTTATTATTTATAGTTGTATCGTGTTGTTTTCTTTCAATATAATCAGAGTTTGTTTAAAAGGCTTATGCCCTTAATGATGATAATATTACAAAAAAATATCAATAACAAAACAAAATCAATGCCCTCGCAGGTACACGGTAACGTTGTTGATCGCAGCGATGGCCGTGTCGGCGTCGCTGGCCGTCAGCATACCAGCCGAACACCGACCGCAGGAACCGGCCGCGGACTCCAGCAACGTGGTAGTGCACAAGAAGCACGTCAAGCCTGACAAGATCGTGTTCATGTCGGAGGTGTCGTCGTCACATGACGAGGGTGAGAGCGAGGGTGGCAGTGGCGGCGCCCTACTGGAATTGGGGCTATCCGCACTGCTCGAGGCGGTCAGCGCGCCGAAGAAGATCATCGGCGCCATCGCCAGTTTCGTGATCGGCAAATTCAAGTCGGTGAACCTCAAGAAACTCGTCAAGATCGCACTGCTGGGTGCCCTGGTGACCGTGCTCGGCGCCGTGGCCTCCGTGGCCGTGGCCGGTCTCGTGTCCATTGTGTCAGCGATATGCGCGGTGTTGCCATACCTGAGACTCGTGTTCGGCGGCCACCACCACAAGGGCGAGTCCACGTCCGAGTCACAAGACGACCTGGTCAGCGAGTTTGTGATGGGCGCGCTCGAAAAGTACAACGTCAAACGCAAGGCGTGAGTCTAGGGCAGCCGCTGTGCCGCCGAAAACGCTCAATCGTTGTTTCGGCAATACATTTAACATTTTATTTATTGTACACCTAACACGCCGATATCGTTAAACTTAGTATATTATATATACAAGTTGTGTACCTACTGTGTTATATAGTATTGCGAACAATAAACTAAACATAATTTAACTTTTATGTATTAAATTAATTAAAACAATTTCATATTATAGAACTTAGGTATATATAAATATATAATAGATACTTTTGAATATTTGAACGTCTAATTTGTGAGTTCCTGGCACCATCAACCCATATTCCATAATATTATTATAGTAGTGTAAAAATACAATATTGCGTTAAGATTACAGAAACATGCAGAATTACGTACCTATATAGGCGCTCGCTTGGTGTAAAGATAGATAGTTAAAGAGTGTTCAAATAATTTTGGTGCCTGGCTGGCAGGATCTCAGGATCTCATGTTCACTAAATTTAAAAATACATTTTAATTTTGATTGAATTGTTACAACAGAAAAATGTTAATGGCGATTATAGAAGTATAACTTTATACATGATAAAAGTTTTGATGCACTATTTTTATTAATTAATATTTATAATACATTTTTAAAGCGAGTAAATGCCTAAATGCAAAAATATCAAAACAAACTATTAAATTTAAATCCAAACCAAAACATTATAAACAATTAGTGTTATAAATTATGTACTTACTCCAGTGCCGAATTTAGACATTTTGCGCCCCGGTGCAAAAAAAAATTGGCGCCCCCTAAGCTCCGGTGAAAAAAAATTGCTTCCCTCTAAGGGGCCTACCCACGGAAAATATGGGAGCTAGATCCTCATTAACCTTTTAGATTTTGAGCACAGAAAAGAATATTTGGTTTACAATGTGTGCTTTTTTTAAAAATATTGCAGTTTAGTAATTGCTTGATTCTCTCTCCGCAAAGATACATTTGAATTTATGTCGCCTAATTCTTGCTTATAATTCATCATATAAATTGTTTTTTTTCAACATATTTAAGTAGGTTGTAGGTATTTCATGAATAAATAAAATAAAATTATATAAAACTATGCAAATTAATATTAATCAAAAAAATGCCAAACAGCATAATACTTATAAACTTTATACATAATACCGTTATTAAAATTATACAATTTTAATAATTCACAAGTAAACATATTTCTGGCTACAACATTTTGGCGCCCCTAAAATACTGGCGCCCGGGGCAGTTGTACCCAGCCCCCCCCCTAAATGCAGCTCTGACTTACTCAGTACCCTCGGTACTCTCAGTACTCAAATATTTTGGCTTTATTGTGCATTCAACTACTTTTTTTTTTTTTTTTTTTATTTTTTATTTGAGTTAAACAATCTATACAAGTTATGTATAATAAGCTTAAGTGTTAACAAATTAAGATAACAGCCAGAAAAAATATGAAGGAGAAGCCACCCACTGGTGACACTCCAGTCATTCAACTACTTAAGAAGCTATTAATGCTTGGTCAACAAGTTAAAAAAATTAAAACAATATTCATAAATTTGTTGTACTTATAATTTATTGATTTAAAAATATTAAAAATACATATTATGTACAATTGTATTCATTTGCTAGATATTTCACGTGGCTTCACTCGCATATCTGTAGTTTTGTTAGTATGAGTGATAATGGAGTAATTACTATAATGATTTAGGAGTCTCTAACTATAGTAACTAAATTATTGTATACTACAATGGTAATAGGTAAGCATAATATTGTAAATTAAATTATTCAGTTATAACATGTTTTAAATTTAATTGTGGTAACAAATTTTGTGTTTTAATGCCTATTTAATAGGGTGTTACCACTGGGTATCTTCCCTAATCTCATTATTTATATCATTCTTACTTGTCATATATCAAACCTACTTATTATACTAAGAACATGTATAGATTGTAGATTTCTTCAAATAATAATAATAAAAAAAAAAATGCCTATTAAAATGTTACTTCAATTTGTATATGATGTTGTCCGTCCATCGTGTACACAAATTCTTGTTATGTATACTGACCAAATGAAATAATAATCTTTAAGTAAAATTACGTAAGTAATATAATTTTATTAAGTATACTGGTATGTAGTATGTTATGTAATTTGTTAGCGGTGACCTGCTGCCATTAGTAGAAGTAATATTTTTTAAATCTGCAAGATGTATTACTTTTTAATATGATATATCAAAATTAGACATAGAAGTTAAAACAAGAAGGTACAAATCCAGATTCAGATGTATCAATTATTAGATTGAGAAAAAATAGTCAATAAATGATTAAACTGTTTTCGTTTTAACTCTTAATTTATTAATTATTATTCGAAAACGTGTCGCAGGTATAAGGGCCTGTTTCACATTAATAGTTTAAACCTCGGTTACGCCGAAGCCACTTATTTTACTGGCCGAATTCGGTGGCTTAACGATTGTAATACGGTCATATACTTATATGACGTATAATATGACTCTCGCGGGCTTTACGACCAAATCGTTTCGATCAGATGCACCAACCATACGCGTAACTGAAAATTTCATCCGCTGCTCGTGGCTAGCCTGCGAGCACCGCTACAGTGTTACGGCAGCACGACGTACATTCAACTGACTACAACAGCGGTCGTGTCCGTAGGTTTCGAAAGTGAACGCCGTGCTTTTTTAGCATGGTTATGCGTACGTCTGTATGATATCAGTACCGGAATTGAGAATTATTGCACGACGCCACGACGTCGTATCACCTCGACCACTTCTCACTGCGTCTCTGCCAGACGGTCTATAACGATATTACGTCTCTGCCGTCCACCACTCTCCCCTCCCGCACTGTCTACTCTGTTTTGTGGTTATTGCCAGCAGTGCGAGAATTCAGAAAATCGCATTATTAATCTATTGTTGCATGTTCCGGATCGCGGACGTCGGACCAAAGTCTAACCTCGATCACCGGATGTCACCGTGGATGATAGTTTCCGACGAAACCGAGTTAGCTTGACGTGAGTAAAAGGGTATGATGAACACGTTAATATTATTTCGTATACCTAGTGATAATTTAGTGGCGCTCGCCATGTGGTTTATCGACTACCTACCTACGATTACCCGGTGACCGGTGTACCTGTACATAAGGTTGTAATATGGCCTTATGCCAACGACTTTTGGTTTGAAATAGATGTAAGTATTTCACCGAAATTGTCACTTACTTTTGAGACTTAAATGTTGGAAATCTGGTTAAATATGATCAGACGCGTTTCGTAGTTTCCAAATAAACCAATGCTGATTTAATTGCACAACAATATAGTATAAGTAAGAATTTAAAAAAAAAAAAATATTTAATAACACTTGAATAAGACAATGCCCAACTATTTAACCAAAAAATATATGGTGTTTGGATAAATTTACACGAGCATAAGAAATAAAAACGTATCACAGCTATCGTTTTGACGCCTTTTTCAAATTTTACCTTCATTTTCTTATGTAGGTATGATACATTTATAAGTATCGGAAAACCACAAATAAATGTTATTTGCATTTAATATAATATGTTGTATAACGTCGTTTAGTGTAGGTATTTATTTTCTCTGGGAAAATTAAGGTCATACTTTATGTACTCAAATATTATTTTATATTTTTATTTTTTTTAAGTTCTTTTACAACTTAATTTTTCAGGTAACTATGTCATCGTATCGTACTACTAAAACTAGTTCACATAACTCACGGCCACCCAGCACAAGTACCCCTACAATATTGAAAAAACGTAACGCACAGTTGAATAATGTACCAAAACAAAAAGTACAATTCAATCTTGTTGACAACTTGAAATCACTGCTTATTAGTTTTGATCAAAATAATGATAAAGAAAAACTTAAATACAATAACCTTATATGTGATATAAGAGATGCTGGTATTGAAATTAAGGTTAGTATTTCTTTTTCATTATTTAAAATAAATAAGTTTTGGTAATTCTCTTAATTCTAATAATTACAATAAATATTCTATATTTTATTATAAAACTTGAAAATATCTACAATCTTTAACATTTTTAAACTAGTTAGGTTTAAATCTGTCAAGAAGTTCCATCACTGGATGGATTCTTCTCTCAAGCCTCCAACCCTTCAACTCCCACAGCGCTTGTACTCATTGTAAAAAAATAAATTTACAGATTGTATAATAAATTAATGTAACACAAAAAAAAACTAGTTAGGTAAGTCAGTTCTTTTAAAAAAAACTTTGGTCTTAAAAATAAAAATACATCTACATTATTAGAACATGTAAAAGTGACGTACCTAACATGATACCTCCTCTTTGCATTCCACTAACTAAGTTGTGAGTTACTTGGATTATCATGGAGCTTTTCATTTTATCTTTGTTTTTAAATAATCCGGAGAAACTACCTAGGCATACAAATTAGATTTTTAATAGCTCAATTCAAAATGTATTTCATATTTACTTAATGACTAAGTTTCTCCGTTAGGAGTCCTCTACACACTACTATTTTCATATCATTATTTTATAAATTAGGCTTATTGTTCAGCTCTGATAGTTGCGTAAAAAAAAATATGCATTAAATAAGTTTTAAACTTACAATTCAGAAATTGCTATAGTTACATATTTGTTCTATATGAGATTAAACTATTATATTTTTGTTTAAAATAATTATTTTAAATTTTAAGTACCTAAGCTAATTTTTTAAATATTTTTGTAAGCCTTTAAAACTGTATAAATCGATTGAATCAACTATTAAATTAACAAACTACTTCCAATGGAAGTCTTCCATATATTTTATTCTCATGTACCAATAACTGCATAACTTAAATAACTAGCTTCCAGTTACAGGTTTTTGATAATAATGTATAAATGAATTTTTTAATTACAGTTAAAATTGTTTGTATTACCTATAACTTTTAAATCAAAATAATCTATCACATTTTTAAAGTGGATAAACTGGTTGAATTCCGTCTGATATAAATCAATAATATTATTTTATTTAAATGTATCTGCAGTCATAGTGCATAATTGTATTGTAATTTTTATTTTTAATAAAATCGAGCAAAATATTAGACAATTATAATTTATAATAAATAATAATAATAGGTAATAATAATATGAATCAACTAAATTCTTTTAAATAGATGAAACCTCATTCATGATCATTTTCGGAAGTTTTTGTAATCAAAAACTGATTTACAACCTAACTTGTAATATTTTTATCTGATTCATCAAAGATGAATCTATTACAGATTACACCCATGCCCAAGACTTTGTCCCAAATGAATAGTAGCTGTCTGATGCATATGAACTTGGTCAAGTATAATGGGGGTAAAGAAAACAACACAGGTCAAGATTATACAACATTAACAATTACCTAAGGGAGAGCCTTTTGGTGCATAATCAGGTGAGAATTAAAAGGTAAAACTGGTATGCACAATCATTGAGAGAATTCTAAGCTCTACAAGAATTGAAGGAAAAATAAACATTTGGGTTGTATAATCCAAACAAAAATAATGACCTTAATTAAAAGAGCTTAACCTCTCATAGTGCAAGTGAAAAAACTTTTTGTCAATTTTTATCTGTTCATAAATCACAACTAAATATTCATTATAATTACTCGTTACAGTTGTACAGGATAGAAAAAAAGAAGTATTAATACAAAAAAAATCATAGTAGATGCTAACCCAAATCTTTTTTAAAACTAATCTAATAAATGTTGTTAAAACTGGTTGGAAATTTATAATTTTTATTCAATAGAGTATGCATTTAAATATTTTACAGGATTCAGAACTTGTTGCACTATTGAAGGATGCAAGAAACTGTGTTAATATTTTAAATGAAAATCTTACGCTTTTTGTTAAAGTTATATTGGTAAGAACATTTAACTATTAAATTTTAAGGTAACCATTAATGTTACGTTTTTATTAGATTTTAAAATGGATGAACAGAAATTATGAAGTAGTCAATGAATACCGTGGATTTCTACTTGATGTTTGCACTGCGCACAACTATCATACAAAATTTGCAATAGAACAACTTGTAACATGTTTTTCTCATGGTAAATATAAACTGTGAGGTTAAATAATTACCATATATTATTATTTTCTTCTACTGTTTTCACAGTGGACACTACTGTTTTTGATCGTGTCAATGGTATGCCTAGTGAAGAAGAAGAAAGAGGATTTCAAAATGTCCACAAGACTCTTGAAGCTCTTTTAAAAGTCATTCCATTGTAAGAAATATAAAATAGATAAATAAATATATTATATGCATGCATTTTTAATCTGAAATATTTTTTTTAGAGCAAAGGACTTATTAATGACAGCTCTTAGGAAAAAGTTTCCTTACAAAAAAAGTAGTGTCGAATCCCATCTGCATTATATACACAATTTATTAGTTATAACTGAATATGAAAAATCTTTGAGAAAACAAATTCTTAGTCTTATTGTTAGCAAGTAAGTTGTAACATAAATTTGAAACTTAAATGTTTAAAAATGCATGAAAAAATATCTGTTTAGGCTAGTGGAAATTGATGTTCATATACCAAGAGAAGAATTAGATAGGCTTGAATCTAATGTAAATGTTGGAATCGAAGACATATTCCCTATGGATGTTGATGGGGAATGTATGCAAGTAGATCCTGATAAATTAGAAGCAGAAAGTTTTTCGCATACACTAGATGTTTGTCTAAGGAGGCTATTTGTGTATATGAAAACTACTTGTCATGATCCCGATGGTGGTTTATTGTAAGTATGATCATAATAATTAACATTCCTCGATTATTATATTGTAAATCTATTATTCATTAATCAACTAAATATGTATATATTTTTTTTTTATTCAGGTGGAATGATACTAAATTATTATACCACGACTTGTTATCAGTATTTGAAAGTGAAATTCTTCCAACATATAACAGTAGTCATATTCAATATGTTATATATTATTTTCTTAGTTTTAAAACAACATTAGCAGAGAATTTCAGCAATTGGCTGTGGAAAAAATGTTGTGATGTGTCATCATCATCAACTATACGACAGGCCGCAGCTGGTTATTTAGCTAGTTTTCTTTGCAGGGCACCATTCATATTGAATACGTAATATAAATTGATTACTTTGACATTTAACGAGCAACAGTTATAATTGTTATTATATTTGTTTCAGTGTTCTTAAAAATACACTTTTTGAAATGTCTACATGGTGTAATAGCTATATAAATAGAGTAGATAAATTGGTTAAAGTAGTAAATGAAGATTTGTTAAGATGGCATGCAGTGTTTTATTCAATGTGCCAATCATTATTCTACATTATTTCTTTTAGACATCATGATCTGATGGATAGCAAACGAAGTAATTAATTACACAATTTTATGGAAATTGCTTTAATGTTTATATATATAACTGTTATTGGATGTATTATATATATATATATTTATATTATATTTTTCTTATTACAGATCTAAAATTTATGGAAAATTTAAATCTATCTAAAATAGTCACTAGTAGATTAAGTCCATTACGTTTATGTTGTTCAACAGTAGTCAATCGTTTTGCACACATTACTAAAACTTATCAGTTAACTTATTGTTATGCGGTAATGGATGGTCACATCAGAATCACTGACCAATCAATCAAGGATGAATGGCTGTATTCTTTCTTTCCATTTGATTTTTATGTTCTCCCAAGGTGAGGAATACTACTTATTAGATTATAGTATTTTATTATTGAGACTTATCTATCTGCATATCATTATATTGGATTAGATATTGTTTATTAATTAATAATTACTGAAAAACTAAATGGCATGGTAGGATGTGATTAAATTGAATTTTGCTATCCAAAAATGAAATATTTAACATCATTAAAACTTAAAAGCGCTTGGTTTTTGTTGACCAATAATTTTAACTTTCAAGTGGTAAAACTAAAATATTTTCAAATGTACATGATATAAATGAAAAATAATAATGGCTTTATACTCTATTCAGTTTAAGAATTAATTGCCTGTCTGACAGATGAAAATGTTTCAATACTATATAGAAGCATATCTATTCCCACTACTTACAATGTGTCGGTCTCAGCTACCTATGCTCAACAGCCCATCATTTATCCGAAATGATTAGTGTGCAATCATTGTCGACTTTGGTATTAAGGGGGTCAAGCTTATTTGGTAGGCGGGAAACTAGCCATTCTTAAACTGAATAGTACATATAAATATATTTCGATAAAATTATTATAAAAATATTGTGTTTGATTTTTGAAAAGTCATTTTAATATTTATTTATTTTTTAAATATATATTTACTCTATATTAAGAGGGCTGGACCGTGATTCACTTTCGATTGAAAACAACTCACGACTTTCACTACGCCCAATATAATGTTCCGATATTAATTTTTAAAGCAGATTTGAATTTTTCACTAAATTATCTATGCTTTGACAATTTTATTTTTCTGATTTTTTTTTTTTTTTTACTTAAAAATTTACTAACAAAAATAGTAAAAATATTCATAATTAAAATTTAAATACATTGAGATAAAATATTAAAAATGTACAACAGTTAAATTTAGAAGAGAATTCAAATCTGCTTCCAAAATTTAAATGGTAACATCCTACCGAGCTTATTGATTGAAGCATTGGGAGTATTTAAAAAAAAAAAACTGTTTGTAATTGAATAAAGTAATATGTAGTGACTTGTGCATGCACGTAGGTAAAATGATAGACGTACATATCTTTTCACTATGATGCCCCTACACAATGTGATCGGTACTACGAATTACACACACTAATGTTAATTTACTTTCAACACATTCACAAGACCCATATAAACGAAAATATAAAATGCCTAGTTTTCACTCCTTAGGGCCAGTTGTACCATCTCTGATTAAAGTTAACCAGAGTTTAATCAGCCGAATTTGCCTGGTTAAATATCTGTTATCAGCTGATTAAGTCTAACCGTAGACAGTACAACTGGCCCTTTGAATGTCAGACCCCTTAAGAGGATGTCAGCGCACTATTTTTTTCTCTCTGGCACACGCGACGCGCAACATAGATAAAACTAATTTACACAGAATCATTTTTCTGTTTTTAAGTTATCTTAGAGTAAAATCACCCATTATAAAAAAGATAGAGCATAATATTTTTGAGAGAATGACATCGATTTGTCTAAATTCTATCTCAAAACAATTTAAATTTACAAAAAATTTTTATTTATTTTGAAAGTCGAATACAAATAAAAATGAAATATAAAATCGATGTCATTCCCTCAAAATTATTATTCTCTATCTTTTTTGTAATGGGTGATTTTACTCTAAGATAACTTAAAAACTTAAATTATTCTACATAAATGTGTTTTGTCTATGTTGCATGTAAGCCAGAGAGAATGTATTTTTACTTATCAATCAAAAAATTGGGTTAAAAGTAATTTGGAAATGTTAATTTATCTACATAAAAACTTTAAAAAGAGATATTTTATTTAATTCCTGATTTTTTCCCCAAAATTATTAATAAATAAGTAAAAATATTTAATATTAAATACCTTTAATGTCTCTAAAATGTAATATTTATATGGTTGTTATTATTTTTAGGTCAAAAGATTTTATAATGCCTGATTTGTATAGACATTTTGAAGATGATATCAATAAGCATGTTAATATTGATGACGAGGAAGACAAAGAATCATCATTGCCTATTGATACCATGGATATCAGCCCAAGTATGTTATCTACAAGTTCACCGGCAAAAACTGATTGGCTCGGACAGCTAGTGAATCAACATCAATAATCTGCATTGATTGTGTTGTGTTTGTTATTTTTCGTGTCTACTAATAAATTATTTATACTTAAATAGTTTTTTAATTTCAATTCCATTTTCGTTAACTGCTTTCTAGAAATTATTATAATATTAACAATAATATTTATTAAATAAACGTTGAAGTTATAAAGTACAGTAAGATACTAATACCATAAAAATCATAGATTATATTTATAGATACAAATCACATCAAGATGAATAATAAATACATAATATTATATTAAAACTTATAACAATTTTCTTATTAATTATGCATATAAAGATATTTAGATATTTAAAATATTTAGTCTGCTAGAGATCGGCGCGTTTGTTGTAGTGCGTGTAATCTGCGTGAAATAAAATCACAATTATCATTCTCCTGAACAATTACAAAAATGTAATTTACAACATCTGTACACTATGCCATCGTTATGATGATAGGTTTACAAACTTAATAAGTTAGAAGGCTATCACAAATTGGACATAAGACTAATAAAGCAAATCAATAAGTATGATTTTTATTACATGAAGCTAAAAACTTATTAATATATTATGTAAAAAGTTCTATATTTTGAAATGTTGAACAATTCTCTGAAAGAGTGGAAGGAAGCAGAATTAAATATCACTCAAAAGATGAGTATCATCAACTGAGCCATGAAATAGAATAAAAATAAAAATAATATAGAGAAAAGATATCTAGAACTCAAGAAGTGAGTGCATTAGGCTGATATACTTGGGCCACCGGGAGAGCGCTACTCATTGGCGCATCCAAATGACGGAACTCCATGTTCTCGTACCCAAATTTCTCCCACTTTACCGCCTAGTTAGTGGCCACCGACGGTGGCGGCGGCCAGTGTACGGGCAGATTTACTGGTGGGAATGTGCGAGATTGGACGAGTTTTAGTTGTCGCCCATTAGCGGTCTCTCGGTGGCCCAAGTATAGTCATGATCAATTGCCTACTATTTAAGCCAGCCGGTGATAACTTATAATTTAAATTTAGTAGTATACATTTTTTAATATTTTAAGTCTACATTTTATCAAAAACATGTTGAAATGTTTAATTTACCTTAAGTCTTAACCTAACTTAGGGTTTGTGACAATTTTAGAAATATTGATTGGGGATATGATCAGAAAAGGAAAGTGATTATGAAAAAATTACTCCTAGTTCATAAATAGAACTTCTATTTAGTCTTGGTAAGGGATGGTAATTAAAAAGAATAGGGTTTTTGCTGCATTTAAATATAATTCAATAGCATTTATCATAATCAACAATAAATTTAAGACAATTATGAAGACCGCAAACACTTAAATTATTCAATTAATTTTGTTAATGGTAGCAGTCATCCTGAGAATGAATAGCATGAAATGATTTTAAGTTTGGCAAATAGACTAAAGTTTGATTTTCTTAAAAGATTCTATTAAACACCAACTGAGAAATATTACTTAGCTAGTTTTAAATTTATTGACTTAAGAATGATTTAGTGAAAGGCCAAAGAACGTTGTGGTGAAAGTGTTACTACATTGCTACTACTTTTCATGAATCATAAATTGTTGTATAAGAATGCTAAACTAGAAAGTACAAACTACGAAGGAGATCCAGTCCACTCCTAAAGAAAAGCGCCAGAGGCCATGACGTCTTGACTTTTCACAACTGGGGTGGTTTTTGATCTGAGAAAAATTACCACCGCCAAGGTTTTGCAATTTTTTCTTATAATAATTGGTCAGTGATCACATGAGATTTATATAATATTAACATAATATCCCTTGGACTATTATAATATTAAGTAAGTTGTGGTATTAACATATTAGCGTCTAGCGATCATATACAATAGTACCTATATTCTTCAGATAATTTTATTTCTGTGGTCATTATATTTTGTCTGACAATATTTTTATTGAGATTCAAACACTTTTTTATCTATTTGTCCATCAGCCATCAGGATATCGTGTGTCACGAACAATTATACGTTTTTGAGTTCTTGCATATTATATTAGGCAGAGGTGGAACTCTAATTTTTAGCGACACAATTATTTTATTATGTTCATGTCTTTAAATCATATTATATAGCCGTAAGGCTGGACAAGTTAATAATAATTTTTAAATAAGATAAGTTACTTAACTTATCTTATTTAACTTAACTATTAGGACACTTAAAATTAACTCAAGTTAAGTTATTTTTTTTTAATACCTATATAAATAAGTAGGTAGCTAATAATATAGTTTAAAATAATAAAAAAGTAAATGTTTATGCAATCGAGAATAATTGTAATACGCCTATATATTTATTATTTAATTATTTATAAATTAACGTAACTTCGATGCGATTAAAATTAACTCATTTTTATTATGTTTATATCAATAAAAATCAGTTAGATTTTAAAAAGTTAAAATTAACTTAACTAATTAAATGTTTAACTCGCTTATGCACAGGCTTGCATATGGCTTGCAACGTGACAAATCATGCATGATCCAACTGATTCAAGCCTAAAATTCCGTGTCCTAGCTGGTTTGCAAGCATGTGGGAAAAACAAAATTGCTTGTATTTCACCGCATGCGGGCAATGCATTGCGTGCAGAACAGCAAGATAAGCATCGATATGCTAGCGCCCCTAGCATTAGCTAGGGGCGCTAGGGCACTACCAATCCCGAATTGAGGGGGGCACGGTCCGGGGCTCATTGATTTTGGGGGCCCATCTTTATCCCCAAAATATATTTTTTTTAAGGCGTCCAATAGTCAAAAAAAATATATTGTAGGAAGGTAGGTAGGTAAATTATTATTAATAATTATAAAATAAAATTGTTCTCAATTTTATATCAGGAAAAATTATTATAAATAATGAACTATATGTTTGCAACAATTTTGTTTTTTTTTTTTGAGGATTTTAGATTACCGATTTAACTATATAAGTAAAGAAAAAGGTGGTTATTAGAAAAAATTATTTAGCTCTTGTAAATTAGGTATTTCACTATTTCAGTTAAAATTATTAATACATATTAAATTAAATTTTAGAGGACCATAGTTAAGGGGCCTCGCCATCGCATTGATTTAAAGAGAATCATTTAGGCAATTTCTAATCTCGTTGTCGCCACCCGAGATCTATGTGTTAGTGTTAGCCGTAAATGATTATTAGTGTGTATGGCGTCCATGCGGGTCAATTGTAGCGGTACGAAGGGCTCTAACACGCACTCGCATGCACATGTCAGAAAGTAATATTGTGATTATGAAAAAATGTTTATTTTTCACTCAAACACACGATTCTAATTTCAACAATTCGTCGCAATGATTAACTCGATTTGCATTCTGACAAAATATTCTTTTTTTCCACAACATCTCATCGGTCGAGGTACATTTTTAAAATTGTATTTAATTAATTAAATATTTAAGTTGGAAATTCTGAATTTTTCTGAATTTTTTTGAATTTTTTACAATTTTTATTGCGTTTTAAATTACAAAAATTAAAAATGTGGCTCGACCGTTGCCTTGTATATATTACGGACAACCCGAATATTTTTTCAAAATAAAAATCGTGATAATTGTCGGCACGTATCGTTGGAATTAGAGACAGTAGTTTTTGACAAAAAAAGATGTGGTAGTGAGACCCCTTAATAACCTAGTGAACCAAAATTTATCATTTGGCTGTCAAAATGTTCAGAAAAAAAGCTTTGCCAGAATCCATCAAAAAATATTGTGGTTATCATTTGAAAAAATAAAGTCAATTTTATTATTGGTACAGCTGCGTGTATAAAAATATTATAAAAAAAATTGCCTGTTAAAAATAAAGAAAAACGTCTTTTTTTATTTTAACGAAATTCCATAACATCGAATTTCGATCCATAAATTTTAAGACAAAACCCGCATACAATGACATAATATACACCCTGTATATACTATATTTTTTGTTTAATAAAAAATTATACAATAATATAAAGTCTTAATGATACAATTATTTTGAAGTTAAAGTTGAAAGGGTCCCGCCCCATTAAGTGTATGGTGTTCCGGGGCCCAATTGATCCTTAATCCGGGCTTGGGCACTACGTTAGATTAGGAAAGTAACCTTAGGATTTAGTTACCATAGTCTGATACGGTCGTCAGAGAAGAAAAATGTATATTGAAATCAAAATAAACCGTGACAGATGACATTATAACATTATTCAATATTGAAACATGTTTTTAAAACCCACCGTCATGTAGGTGAATAGGTACTAAATAAATGACACAAGTGCATAGGCGAAAATAGGGGGGGGGCTTTAGGGGCTAAGCCCCCCAAAAAATGTCCATAGCCCTCCCAAACATTTCCAACATTTTGTTTTAAGCTTATTCAATATTATCAAAGTAAGGCCCTATTAGCCCTATTAGCCCCCCCAAATCTCAAACGCTATTTGCGCCTATGCACAAGTGGCAAGTGCGTCAAAATCGACATCATAGGCCTACCGGCTACCACCTAGTTGAATACATGGTGATTTACCAAGGGCCCACCTTATTTAGTCATTGAATTTCTAATTTTTGAAATTTTTAAAAATATTTAAGGACCACATTTTAAAATACTTAAAACTTCTAAAACGTTTAAGGAATATCCTGTAACAAATACATACGATACAGTTATAGAGATGTTACGAACCATAATATTTAAGGTCGAACTGAACTTTTCTCTAATTTAATGAACCTGAACAGATCCGAACCTACACACTTTTAATCGAACTCTTCAAACATTTTATTGAACTCGTACCGAACATTAAAAAAGTCAAAATTGGACATTATTTTATTTAATATTTATTATTATGATTTAGCCACCATACCACAGAATTATTGACTAAAGATTTTAGATTAGTGATACCTAATAGAAAGTAAAAACCTTATAGGACTAACTTTTATTTTTATTTCTTTGGTTCGATTATCGAACCGAACTTTTAGGTATTTGGTTCGGTTTGGTTCGAAAATCGGACAGTTCTCGTAATATCTCTATAGATACAAGCTTCTTAATTTTTGAAAAAATTAACGTATTTTTTAACTTGAAGACTTTAATAATACTGTCCTTAACAATAGGTTTAAATAATATGGGACCTATGATGAATTAAAAACTGAAGTAATTACTAATTACCTATTGTTTTTCAATTTGTAAAATTACCTGATATGATATTATACACGAGTATAATGAATTTATGAATTATATTGATATATTAAATCATGGCATTAGAATCTCCAGGTGGGAACGTTCCATTTATTTGAATAATTATTTACAAGTTTCTATTGTACTCTTAGTTTTTTTTCATTCTTATAATTCCATATTGCATTATGATTTACAATACTTTGTTTTTGAAATTTACCCGGGACCCAAGACGATTTAACGTTTGAAGTTGGCACCGGAAAGTCTGTAACCTTAAAAATGTTTCAAACACTCGAACGGTAAAGCCAAAACGCACATGGGTTTCGTCAATTTCGCAGAACAATTTTAAAATTTAACATACCTATCTATTACACATTATAATACAAATAATTACTATCCATACAACTGTAGGATTTGATAGATCTTAGATCTGGAATCTGGAATCTGGATAGTGGATGCCGCGGCTATAAAAATATAAAGGCGCATGATAATATTTTATATTTTTATCTCTCTTCCCGTCAACCACGAGATAGTATCTATTCTGGAATCTCGATTATTATTGATAACCGAAAAACGTAATTCGTAAATACGTAATATTAATTGTATAATAGATTATAAATTATAATTAATATTTTAATTTATAATATTATCTACTATTTTTTTATACAAACGAGCTGCCCTCAACTTACAAGTTGATCACGTTCCATGTTTGGGAGTAGGCGATCGTCAATCGTCATCAATAAATTTCATACCTATTGACGATACTAATGCGTTTTTCTCACGTATAAATTGATTGGGAAAATCAAAGCGGCCAGAGGGTCCTTTCAGGATTCCGGTGGGTTTTATATTTCATACGAATAACTGTCGTTGGTTCGGTTTCTATCGGACATCAGACCAATCACGGAGAAAATAAATACAATTTATTATGTGGTAATCTGATTCGTAAGTATAAACGTTTACCTTACGGTTTTTATTAAATTTTTCAGAACCCCTGTTCTTAGAACACGACGAGAACAGCAGTTTTAGATATTATACACAACCGCTGTTCAAATCAAATATTTTAATTACCAAGCAAGTAAAACATATTTTTAAATGATAGCAACTTGCTTGAAAATTAAAATATCATTAAAATCCTCCTAGTCTACTTAAATAATAATCTTACCTACCTTTATATATTAAAACAGGTAAAATTACAGTAATTTTAAAAATAATAAAATTTAGTATATTGTACGTTTGTAAGACGAAGACAACACACGCTAATGTAGCAACCTCTGAATACACTACACTGCACTAAGATTTCAACAATTCATTAGTAAATAACTCATCGAAAAATATTATCCACCATCAATAGTTAATGTTATGCTTAAGTAGGTACCTAAAGAACAATACTTAAACATATTTTCAAATTCTCTATATATTCATTCATAGTATCATAATATTTCATAAAAAGGTATATACATGTATATTTCAATAAATATATTAATTACATAGGTACTCTTTAAGTAAAGAAATTGTAAGGTACTCATAAACTACATTAAAATAAAATTGTAATTTACATCTTTTTTTGATTTTAGTTCCAAATGTCATCTTTCCGGGCTCGAAAAAGTGGCATTCACACTTTGAATAGTTCTATAAGCTCACCTTCCATTTTAAAAAAATGTGGGCAGCAATCATTAAATAATGTGCCTGGTCGAAAAGTGTGTTTTGATTTATTCAATAATTTGAAATTATTACTCATCAATTATGACAGCAGTAATAAAGATGATCAAATAGAGTATAACAATCTAATTTGTGACATTAGAGATTTGGCTACAGAAATTAATGTAAGTTGAGCGAACAATATAAAAAATATATGTTATGAAAGTATATAGGTACCTAGTATATTATTTTAATATTTTATTGTATTTAATAGTTATTTAATTACTTTTATATTTAAACCTTTAGGAAAAATATATTTTATAATATACATTACCATGAATTATGTGAAGTATTATCGTGTTAATTAAATAAAACAATACAATTTAATGAACTTTAAATAGGTACCTACTTGTCAGCCATTATCAAAAAATAAAAATAAAGTGTATAATGAAATAATTTACAGGATAATGAACTCATCAAGTTATTGAAAGATGCCAGAAATTGTGTGAATATTCTAAATGAAAATCTTACACTTTTTGTAAAAGTTATATTGGTAAGAGTTTTAAATTACCTATTACCTATATCAAGGAAAAGTATCAACTATGTACATTTTTTTTTATCAGATTTTAAAATGGATGAACAGAAGTGATGATGTAGTCAAGGAATATCAATTATTTTTACTCAATGTTTGTACTGCATACAGCTATCATACACAATTCGCAATAGAACAACTCGTGGCATGTTTTTCTCATGGTAATGCCAAAACTGACATGAAATATGAAAAATATTAGTTATCTATATTCTATATTCTTTGAACATTTTATAGTGGACAGTACTGTTTATGATCGTGTCAATGGTATGCCATCTCAAGAAGAAGAAAGAGGATTTAAAAATGTCCATGTGACTCTTGAAGCTCTCTTGAAAGTCATTCCACTGTAAGAAATCTAAATAAACACATTTATAAAACATAATTATTAATTTGTAATTTTAAACACTTTCTTTAGAGCGAAAGATTTATTAATATCAGCTCTTAAAAAAAAGTTCCCATACAAGACAAATATTTCTTACTCCCATCTTCATTACATACACAATTTACTTTACATTTCTGAGTATGAACCATCCTTAAGAAAAAATATTCTCTGTCTCATTATAAACAAGTGAGTTAAGCAAAAGAATTTGAATCTTTAACATTTAAATTTTGCAAAATATCTATATTATTTTTGCAGATTAGTAGAAATTGATGTTCATATACCCAAAGACGCACTAGACCGATTGGAATCAAATATTAATAATGAAATTGAAGACATATTTCCAATGGATGTAGATGATGGGGGCTGCATGAAAGTTTGTCCTAATAAAATTGAAGAGGAAAATTTTTCAGATACATTGGATATTTGTCTCAAAAGATTATTTAATTATATGAAAACTACTTGTCATAGTTCTGATGGTATTTTATTGTAAGTATAATTTAGATTGACTATAAAATAATTTATGTTTCAACTGGCTGCATATTTTTTTTTAATATTGTTTGCAATAATTATTTGCATTTATGTACTTTTCAGATGGGACAATACTAAATCATTATATCATGATTTGTTATCAATATTTGAAAGTGAAATTCTTCCAACATACAACAGTAGTCATATTCAATATGTAATTTACTATTTTCTTAGTTTTAAAACTACTCTAGCAGAAAATTTTAGTAATTGGTTGTTAAAAAAATGTTGTGATGTATCATCTTCATCTACTCTGCGACAAGCAGCAGCTGGTTATTTAGCTAGTTTTCTTTGCAGGGCACCATTTATTACAAATAAGTAATACATTGTGAAATATATTAAACAATACTGAATACTAAAATGTGTATATATCATTTTTAGCATGCTGAAGAATACTCTTTTTGAAATGTCTGTGTGGTGTAATAAATATATTAATAGTGTAGATAAATCTGTTAAAGTAGTAGATGAAGAGTTATTAAGATGGCATTCTGTATTTTATTCAATGTGTCAAGCATTATTTTATATAATTTCTTTCAGACATCAAGATCTAATGGATAATAAACGAAGTAAGTTTTGATCTTTTCCGAAGTAGTAGAATAATTCTATACGTCATAAGTATCCCTAAACATACTTGTATCTAGTAGGAATTTATAGGTTCAGACCCTCTACCCCTTTTCTTCAAGTGGTATTGCAAACTGAAGGGAGAGTTGCGTTAACTTTTCCTTTACCACATTATTTTATTGCAAACAAGCATTACAAAAATATACCTTGAGTTAATTGAACTTGACATACAGAAGTTATATACATTTTCATTGAACAACAATTAATATTCATGATTAGCCTGACATATCATACCAAGCTTTGGATTTATTTTATGCATACTGTTCTAATTTCATAGTCCGATGCTTTTTTTCTGGTCGACTAGTTGGCCACCAGTCTCATTCTGAAATCCTCTTTGCAAGCTGGCCGATCTAAATTTCCATGCTGAATTTGCTGTGTTTATTGACCCACTCAAGTTGCTAAATGGAAGAGTTCAGATAGCGTGACCCTCTTCTAAGTTCTGAATAGTTCCAAGGGTATTGAGGATGGCCTTCCTATTCACTGCTGGGTTGACCAAACCTAGACCAACCTGGTCCTCAAAATCTCAGACCACAGATTAGGTTAAGTAAATCCATGATGACCTCTGATCGGGTGACAGCCAAACAATGCATATCGTCTAATTACTGTTCGCCCCAGTACGAGTAGTGGACATTTTGTTTTTTGTTTTCGATACAAAAATATGTGCTAAGAACTAAAAAAAAACCAATAAATAAATATAGAATCTAAATTTTTACTTATAAATTAATTTTACATTATTTAATATCCATAGTATTCCATACTACGAGTAAAACAATTACAAATATTTTTATACTCTTAGATTATGAGATTGATTATGAGTTTATACTTATATATTTGTTTCATTATCTGTACACTTTATTATATACTTTTCAATAAATAACAATGATGATATTATTTTTTTCAGATCTTAGATTTATGGAAAATTTAAATTTGTCTAATATAGTTACATGTAGATTAAGTCCACTGCGTCTATGTTGTTCAAAAGTAGTCGATCGTTTTGCACTTATTACAAAAACATATCAATTGACTTATTGCTATGTGGTAATGGATGGTCACATAAGAGTCACTGATCAATCGATCAAGGATGAATGGTTATACTCTTACTTTCCATTTGATCCATATGTTCTTCCTCGGTGAGTGATATTCTTTATTTATTAATACATAATAATAAAACAAAATTAGTTATGTTACTTTATCTGTTAATTAAAATATTTTAATTATTACCGAAAATGTGTATACCATAGTATATTTCATCCTAAGTAAAATTACATACATTTATGTTATGTTTAACATAATATTAATGCTCCTTCTGTTATTAAAAATCAATTTTAAACCTAATTATTAAACTTTAAATATTTGTTGTTTTTAATTCTTTCACAACCAAAACAATATTATTGTATTTGAAATAAATCATAACAATTTTATTTCTGTAAACCATTTATAAAGTATTAAGCAGTCAATTTTTCAATAAATATATAAATTAATCATTTTTATTAATTATTAGCTGATCCTGTGCACTTTGTTGTCCGTTAAAAATGCCAACTCTATATAAATAATATGCTTTATTTTATAACTAACTGATCCCGTGCACTTCGTTTCCCTGCAACTAATAATTATTATTATAATAGCTTCAAAACCCATGACAGCCATTTATAAACAAAAATTTCCATCGGAAATCTCAAAATTCCTGTTTGAGTACCTTCCGGGGTTGGTCCTTTCCCTTTTTAAATTAGCCTATCTTCCGAAAAGAGGTATAATCTATCTATGTATGTAAAAATATTTGATCCTGTTCACTTCGTTGCCCATTAAAATTGCCAACTCTATATGAATAATATGTTTTACATAATAATTATCACCATGGCAACCATTTATATACAAAACATTCCATCGGAAATTTCAAAATAATATATAATTGGTTGCCATGGTAATACGGAGACACACATACATTCATTTTTATATATAGAGATATAACAGCAACCATGGCAACCAATTATTAACAAAAATGTCCATTGGAAATCTCAAAATCAATGTTTTAGCACCTCCTGGGGTTGGTCCTCTCCCTATTTGAGTTAGCCTATCTTTTGCCCAGAGATCTTATCTATCTGTATATATAAAAATATCTGATCCCGTGCACTTCGTTGCCCATTAAAATTGACTGCTCTATATGAATAATATGTTTTACATATTACCGTGTCAACTGTTTATATACAAAAAATTTCATCAGAAATCTCAAAATAATATATTTTATGGTTGCCATGGTAATATGGACACATAAGAAGACAGACATACATTAACTTATATATATATATAGATTATTAAACATTGTGACATAATTATATTAAACTATTAAAGTATGTCCTATAATAGGTAGTAATTGTTGTTTACATTATTTTTAGATCAAAGAATATGATTATACCAGATTTATACAGAGACATCGATAGTATAAAAAGTTCTAAAGGAGGAGATATGTATATCGACAAAATCCCTTCATCGCTTCCAGATAACATGGATATTAGTCCGAGTATGGTATTATCTCCTTCACCTGCCAAAACGGATTGGTTAGGACAGTTTGCTTATGGAAATAACACACATACATTGTTTTGATGATATATACTATTGTTCAAAAGAATAATTTATTTTGTTATTATCTCAGTAATATAATATATGTAATATGTATATTATTTTTTTTATGTATGTGTCAAAAGTACATAGTGCCTTTATAAGGAAATTTAGTGGATTTTAATAAATTAATGCAAAATTTTTTAATTTTTTAATAAACAATTACAGACTGCATAATAATTAATATCTAATTATAGTTTACTGTGGAAATCTAATTAATATATTGGGGGTGATTCACGTGCTCCTTGTACGTCTTGCAGCAAAAACACTGATCTAAACTATTCAAATTAGGTAAACAAAATGGTGATAAAAAAAATCTGTTTCAAGATACTACGTTAAAATATGCATGAAGTTTTATATTTTGCAGATTTCTAAGTGTTTCTAAGTAGCTTAATTTACATACTAATTTAGGATGCATAATTCTAGGTCTAAATATAAAATTTAAAAAGGTGGTCAAGTGGGAAGTGGCGTATCCAGGGGAGGGGGTTAGAATGGTTGTTGGGCGGAGGCAGGAGACGTTGTGTCATCCTAGTACACTTGTACAAATAATCTAATGCAGTGTTTCTCAAACTGTGGTACGCGTACCCCTTGGGGGTACTCCAAATTTTTTAAGGGGTACAAGCCTGGCCATCAAACATTTAAAGTTTAAATTAAAATATACTCTGTTCAAAATGAGATCGGACCTCGGCGGCGACCTGATATTATATTGTTACAAGTTTACAACAGCAGTTTTAGAAATATTAAGAATACATAGGCACGTTTTTTTATAAGCATTTATAGTTCAAATTTTGACGAAATTCATCAAATTGAAAATTTACAAATTATTTAGTAGTTAAAAATTTATACAATGTTCAACTTTAGGATAACCTAACCAAATGATTAAAAACTTAAAACCCGGTTCCACGTAAATAGTTAATTCTGTAGGTAACCAAAAATTCTAAAAATTATATAAGCCACAGTTTTTTTTATAGTTATTTTAAGTAAAAATTGTCAAAATTACAAATTAAATAACCCAGTGTTTCAAGGGCGGATCCAGAGTTAGGAAATTGTAGGTCGGGACATTTCAAGGGGCCACTTATTAAAACCAGATACCTAAGAAATCTTTACTTGTGTACTAGGTATAATGTATATAAAACAAAAAAATTCATCTATACTGTATGTGTGTTTATTCGAGGGTCCAAGTGTCCAACTACCCAAGATCTGAAAAGAGGCCAATTTGATCATCAAATATTAACTGTGGGTCAAGCGTCAGCTGACCTCCTGAACCTCCTGAACTATAGTCCGGGCAGTGGCGTAACTGGATAAAAAACTAGGGGGGGGGCAATATAATTTATTCACCATAATCAAAACCCTGACCCCTACATTGATTTAGTCTTAAAGCTTATGTTATGGTTTAGGAACAAATTGAAGGTAACAGGTTAAATATTATTAGGTACCTAGAGAGGTCATTAATAAAAGGTGCTATAAGTAATTTAAAAAGTAGGTTAGTATAATTAATATTACATACACATATTTTATGTTTGGGGAACAATAAATAATAAATAAATAACCAACAAATAATTTAATTACCTTATTAACAAATAAAAGAAAGAATAGGTTTTATTTTTTTAAATTTTAATGTGAGTTTTCTGTTACCTCCTACTCAAATTTGAAACAAGTTCATCAATTACTTTGTCAAAATCAATTGGCACTTCTCTTTGAATTTGTAATAATGCTAATCCGCTTAAGCGCTCTTGTCCCATGCTAGTTCGTAAGTAACTTTTTAAGCGTTTTAAGCAGGAAAATGTTCTTTCACGTGAGGAAGTATTTGTTGGTATGGTCAAAAATATTTTTTAAATTTTTGTGTAGTTTGTAAATCCTATTTGTATATCACCACATAACAAATATGCTATTTTATTATTGATGTTAAACTCATCATACTTTGTCTTTAACATCCGATTAAACATAGCAAGCTCAATAGTGACTTCGTTAAAATCTAAGTTATATGTTTGACATACTAATTTTATT
>NC_042494.1:85072530-85080630 GCF_005508785.2 Acyrthosiphon pisum
CCCCCCCGCAATTACGCCACTGAAGTCCGGGTCACGAAAATTGGCGGCTGATTTTAACGCTCCTAGTGGTGTATTTTTGTTAGGGCTATTTACTACTAATAGCCCTAACAAAAATACAAAAATATAGATCCGCACCTGGCTTGGAAAGTACCTTTAAAAAAGGAATTATAGTCGGGGACACGAAAAGTGGCGTGTCCCCGACTATAGTTCACGTGAAATGTATTATATATGAAGTAGGTACATCAGTTCATCTTGACCATCTTGTTAAAAAGGAACTAAATCGTTTCTCGTTCATGGCTTAATAAAAGAACCAGTTCCTTTCCTCGTTCATAAATAAAGAACATTTTTCGTTCATCAATAATTTTTAAATTGTTTTAATATAATTTGTAGCTAGTAATAAATTGTTTAATTTTGTAGTTATTTTTCTTTTTGAAATGTTTAATTTGTTTATTTCAAACAAATTAAGACCGATACGACCCCTATGACTGTCTTAACCTTTTGTAAACATTGTCAATTTATTATGGTCTATTGTCCTACTTAGGTTTAATAATATAATAGCTCATTATAATTTTGACTCAATTTCTTAAAAAAAAAAATTATAAAAACTTTTTCTTTAAAAATTATTTAAATTCCCTATACTTAAAAATAAAATATAAACGAACGAAATTCCAATATAGTTCCTTCTCACAATAAAGGAACTACGTTCCCGTTAAGCTCCTGCAAATTGAACGAAATCACTGGAACTAGTTTCTTCCAAGCACTAAAATAATCAAGAATATTAGAATATGATTTTAGTAATTTTGTTGTAATTTAAAAATATTATTCATGGGTACTTGAAACTTCTCAAATATATATACCAACATATTATATTGAAATATGATAATATGCAAATAATATTAATTCCACTACCGTAATTAATAACAATATAAATAGGTATAATATAAAATATCTTAGCCCGACAAACCGTCTCCGCTCAAATTTGTTTTTCATATACAATGATAATATAATATAAATATTGATGTTTGAATTTAAATTTAACACCATCCATGACTATCGGAAAAAATACCATTAGGAAATAACTTTATTCGGGAAAAAAGATTTCGGTTTTCAGATTTTTGGGTAAAATACCATTCGGGAAAAAGTTCATTCAGGAATTTTCAAATTAGTCTTCAGAGTACTGGTACGGATAAGTTACTTAATCATTAATGTTTTTTCTTTTCAGAAGCATACTTCTTTAGTTTTTAACTCTAATATAATATACAAGTAGGTTCATATTTTATAATTCTATTTTGAGGTTTTCTTTAAACTTAAATTGTTGGCCAACGTATTGTATAACGTCGATAGTCGATAACGATCACTATTTAGCAAAATACATTAAACACTTTAAAAAAATATATATCTTAATTTCAATTTATTTCCATACTTATCTGTATAAATTATTGGAACTCGAAAGGAACGAACAATTTTGTTATTTTTCCTTGAAAAAAAGAACTAGTTCATTTTCTCGTTCTTTTTTTATACAAAGGAATTCGTTCATCGTGCCGTTCCTTAAAAAGGAATTCGTTCCTTCCAAACACTGTTAAGAAGGTATGATATTAGGTATGTACCGTTATTAGTTTAGCGACATGTGAAAGGTAATTTTCGGCCATGCAAAGAAGTAAGAATAAACAATTATTTAAGATGACTGATGAGTGATGGACTATGTTTTAACTATTTAACTTTCAAGTTTTAAAATTTGGCTATTATAATTTTTAAATATTGAAAGAGATTAAGAGATATTAGACAATGATTTTATTTTAAATATTTTTCCCATAAATTCAATTGTAAATATATATTGTAATTTGTTACCTTTATAATTTAACATAACAGTTTTTAATGCATAAATTATTAAATGTAATATATTTTTAGAAACGCCAATAACCATAGCAGTTGAGGCGTATTTATAAAAAAATAAAACAGTTTTTGATTATTTGTTTTAGAAATTATAATGAATTAGAAACTAAGAACTATATATATCAAAATGTTTTTTTCATACCTATACCTATCTACCTATCTATCTATAATATAATTATGAAAATGTACGCCTTATGATAGTAGCAGTCAGTGACGGCGTGAAATTGTGGAGGTTTTGAAACATATTGTATATTTTAAATATTTTTACCACGGCATTAATAATTATTAATTATAATATTTGCCATGATACTTGTATTAAGATCTTACGGTTATATAATATATATTTATACAACCACCTACCCATTTCAGACATGAAGCAATTGCTTCAAATAATCCTATTTGCCGCCGATACGTGTGGCCGTACGTTATATATCAGATATAGGGAGAGGATATCAGGAGAGGGGAGAGATTTTAGGCTAGCCTTAAGCCCATATTATAATTTAACAAAAAAAAAAACAAATCGCTTCGTTCGGAAACTAATTTTCTTTTACATTATTATCCCGAAACGATGTCCATCTTACAAAACTTGACAAAAATAGCCTCATGGCTCATATTATTGCAAAAATGACGTGGAAATGCTAAATAATTACGGTACCTACCTTAGTGGCGTAATTTAATATTTTTCTTTAGGATTCGAACAAATTAAATTACTATATGATAATATGAACATGACTGCTAAAACACATAAAACGTTATTTAAAAAACAGAAAATATTTAAGCAATAGTATCTACCTGTTATTACGTAGGATAGAGGTCTCTTTGAAACCATCGATACATTCAAGAGTGATTGTTTTTTTTTTAGAATTTCTATTATTCTATGGTATCAGCGTCTAATATAGCGTACCTATATAGGTATATAGGTACATTTTAACCAAAAGCCATAAATATTAATTATTATCCTGACAATATTTTTGTAGTGCTTACACAATATTATATTTACTGACAATTTGAAAAATGATACCTATGATGTTATGTTATTTCATTAATAAACAGCCCAAATGCCAATAATTGGGCTGCTTTTACTAATTGTAAAGGGGGCAAATGTCCACCTTACCACCTAAAATGACGTCACTGTATGTCCCTTTAATAATTTTGTTTGAATTAAATTATTTGGGTGGTTACATCCCCCTCCCCTCTCCACCACCAAAAATTTTAAATTTTGAATAATTAGTGAGTAGGTACATAATAATAATTATTATAGACAGCTAATTTTTATTGCGTGGACTTACCGCGAGACCACGATTATTTTATTGCGCGGCGAGCGGCTGCGTTCGTTTGCGCGACCAGATGGCGCCCAGTTCGCGTCGACTGATACAGTATGATAACAGTTTCAAGTTTTTAATTTTTTTATCGATTATTTTGTGCTTGTTTACAGTCTACAGAAATACAAACTACAGAGTCCGTGTTATCCGGCACCGGGCACCGTACCTGGCGTCGCAACGAATCGTTTTCGTCTCTCGGGGACCATCTTCCTGTCCGACCGTCCTGTCACCCGATTCGGGAGGTGCATCGCACTTGCCGCCGCCGTTCAACCACTTTAAGCCGTCCGTCCGGCGTTTTGGGTCGGACGCCTCCCTTACCCGCAGCAGCGCCGCCAGTCGTTTGTATTATGATGTCTCGGTCAGTGCGTGCGGAGACCAGGAGCAGAGCCAAAGATGACATTAAGAGGGTCATGCAGGTCGTGGACAAGGTCCGCCGGTGGTGAGTAATGACAAACAGTACATTTTGAGTGTAAACGAGTACATTTCTTTTTATACTATTTCTGCCAAACGAACCGTGCTGTGTTTGACTTTTCACCTTATGCGTAAATAGAAGTTATTCGACCGTCGTCCGCTCTCAGTTTTTTTTTCTATGTGTCACACGCCTGTCTAATGTATCATAGCCACCTTTGGATGCAACCATCAATGCATTATTTATAGGTGCATCTATAGGAGACTCCGTCGTTACTAGATATGTAGTTATCTCACAAAGCACAGTGTGCTCGGTCCAAAATCACATACTCTGGATGTTTGCTCATTATGGCTTTAATGTGCTGTGTAAACATGCCAACAAAACAATTAATACACTATAATATTCAATTACTTTTACTACCCATTAATGATATTTACTTTTATTATAATTACCTGTTAATAAACGTTTAAATGTTTTGAGAACATACATACATCAGTACTGTACTAAATATATAATTTACATAATTTAATTTAAGTGTCAGGTTGAATTGACCAATAACTACATACCTACCTGTTTGAGTTTTCTTTTTGCTGTTGAAATTATTTAACACAGTTAAATTCAAATTATTTTCACAATGTACCATTATATTGAAAGGTTAACTATTTAATTTAAGTGATTAAGTACTTATATTACTAATGTTTATCTACCTAACAATTTAATTATTTCACTAACTAAAAAAACCAATGAATATGATGTAGGTACCTACTAAGTAAAATGTTGATAATTTGCATAGGATATTTAACTTCATTGCCTTATATTTTTTATTAACTTTTATTATAATCTAAATACTGTTTAAATTTTAAAACTATTCTCAAAACTTACATTTTTGTTATTTGCACTGTGATAAAATTGTTCAATGATGCTAATAAATTACATTCTAATAATTAAATTAAAATTAAGGTAGGGAAGTTGAAATAAATTATATAACAATTTCTGAGTTCCTTGCTCAAAAATAATTTTTAACTAGCTAAATTAAAATCCATGTAAAGTATAAAGACTATATTTTCATAGTTTAATTTGCCGTTTTAGGGAAAAGAAATGGGTAACGATCGGAGAGACTACCATGAAAATATACAAATGGGTACCCATAATATCCAACGAACAGGTTAGTATTATTAAAATAGCACTTTATTTTCATACTTTAGACTTAATTGAATAAACAAATACTGAATTATATTGCTATAACGTTGGCATTTCATTTTATAACAAGATGTTTATAATCGAATATTTTACTTTTCAGAAGAAAAAGTCAAAAGAACATTCTCACTCGAACAAAGAGAACATGTTGGGCAAAAGACCTATCGAGGCGACGCACTCAAACTTCTCCATTGCCGATGACTCAAATACCTGTAAGATCACCTAAAACACACAATAATATAATCATTAATTATTGTAATCTAACCTAACAATAGTTAAATTATAATCCTACTAATTTTTTTTTTCATTATTATTGCAGCATTTTCCGTCAGTGATTCTCATTCACAAGAACCAACCGAATTTGCCACCCAGTTGGGTTTTTCGGAAGATTCCAATTCACAAAACAGTGAACCACCGCCGGCTAAACAAATAAAAACTGAATAAGTTTTCCTATCCATTGCTTTACCCTAAAAAAAATTGAATTTTCGTTTGTGTCTTGTAACATTTTTTTGTGCAAAAACACTTAATTAACTACCTCTATATGTTTTTTTTTAAATTGTTTGGAAACTTTGTACTGTAACTACTATTGATTGTGCTGTATGTGTATGTTCTCCTGCCTTCTCCCTTCCTTTCCATTGACAAACATTCATTCCTCAGTGTTGAATTTTTTTATATTAGAATCAGAAAATGTGCATTTGTGTATATATTACCTTTAAGTCGCTATTTTTTATTTCATTTTTTTTTAAACTTAATTTATTCATATTTTGACTATCAAAATTCAATTCAATGGTATAAATAAATATAACTGACTTTGCGTATTATACCATTGACTAAATGAAAATTTGTTCTTCATTTATTTAGTTTGTGGTTCTTTTGAATTTAGCAATAAAGTTTTGGAGTTGATCGATCAAAATACAATATTAAAAAGTTATATAATAACAAATTTAATAACAAGCATAACAATTTGTTTTTAAATATTTTAAATGTCATGTTATGTTTTGACTTTTGAAAATGTGCTTTGTTAAATTGTTAAATTATAAAGTTTGATGTTACTCCGTGATCTAGATTCAGGAAACATACAATTAATAGCTGCTGCCCTCTGGATTTTAAATATTGTTTCTAAAATAATGTTATATGACATATTGTCAATATTTTTCAATCAATTTGACAAGACATATATTACATTTTTTATTATTATTACCAGGGCTGGAATTTGATACGCTAAAAACAATGTGCTGATATGAATTAAATCTTTAAACATGTAACATACTTTTTTTGATTTGAGTTTCATGCATTATATGAAACCTAATAATAATTTGTAAATTGTATCAGCTGTTTGACATTAGATATAATCAATAGTACTTGCATCCTAGCATGGAAGTAACAAGCATAGTGCAAATAAATAATAATATACATATTACATAATGATATTATGTAATAATATTTTTTTAATAAATAAGTAAATTCAAACTTAAATATTAATATTGATAAATTAAAAGATGGTAAGAAAATAGTTAAAAATACAATAAATTGTATATGAAATGTAGTTGGCGGCATGGATAATTCAATAACTGTAACTTGAACTTAATTTAACCAAACTGCCATTTTCTAGTTAATTTACTAACGGTCCCAAGCATTTGACTGCTTGACAAACAATTTTGTGAGATCAGCTAGAAATTCGCTAGACTAAACCGGTGTGAAAAATAATGCACCGGGATGTTTGGACCATATCATTTACATGGTTCATTATCCCGGTGCGGGATAATGTGGGATAATTTTAAACCGGTTAAGTCTAGCGAATTTCTTACAGATTGGAAAAATATATAAGGATATTCTATAGCTTTATCTTCCACCAAAATATATTTTAATATTTTATGCTAATAAATTGTACATTTGTACCACAAATTAAGATATAATAAATATAGATATTATTATTCGTGGATCATAGAAGGGACCTAAACAAGACCACAATCAGCTGATTGAGTTTCACCTCCATATTGTCGCATCGGCAAACTTCTACTTTCTTGGCTTCACTCATATAGTCATATATTATAAATTGGATCTGGATTAGATTGGGTAAATGTTGATTCCACCTCCTCGGACTACCTCACGTCAAACCAGACATCCTCAAGTGTACCACAACTCACAAGGTAGAGGCACAGATTATAATACTAAACCAGACGATGCACTTCTTATTCGGCCCATGTAATTCTCAAAAATGTAAGCAAATCAAAACCCACCTTAAATCAGTGCCACCAGTAATAGAGAAAAAGAGTTTTTGATTATTGATTATTATTTATTAGCTACGCGCCACTGATATTTACCATTCCCGCCAAATTCTTAACCTTTGTCATATTATTCCATACAATAATGATTTTATGTAGTAAATTACGGGCGTAGAACACTTCTTCCAAAATGTAATATTATTGATAACATGTTGGAAGAACATTATTGCCAACATCAAAAAATAATAAATAAAATGATTCAGTTGTACCAACGCGGCTTTTATATATTTTAAATTGATATAATATTATAATATTATAATAGATTGAAAATATTACTAGTATTTATAATCAATGATATTAAACAATAAGCATTATGTTTATGTCATTATTACATAACACATTAACACTAATTAAATTCGTAAATTAAATTCGTGACACGTGTTTTAGTCATCAACTAATTTAAAACTGCTTTAAATTTTTAATTAGAATGGGGTACCTAACTTTGATTTCGCGGGGTAACTTTGATACCCATATATTTTTATTCACCAGAGTACCATGATAATTAAATTTTTTTTCATAAAATGGGGTTACTTTGATATCACATTAAGAAATATAGGTATCGAAATTGCCCGTTGTGCTACTTTGAGAGCATATTAAAAAATATTGATATCTCAAAAGATAATTTCAGAATTTTAAAAATTAAAACGTTAAAATATTGAACTAGTTGTAACTAATATTTCATTTTGAGAGTTTTATCGTTAACACTACAGAAGTTATCCATATAATAAAAAATGAAATTGTCATATAACAGTAAAAAATTATCAAAGTTACCCCACTTTAATGTACTACTTTTATTTTTAAACTATGAGAACTTTTTTCGTATTTGTGATATCGAAAAATTAAAAACAATGTTGCACAGTCTATGTTCTCTTATTCCTAGTAGGAACATTTGGTTGCATAACATGAACTATAAGCTTAGCCATAGTGGTTCTTATCCACGCAAAACCATTTTTACTATGTTGTACATTTGTAAAACGGAGACCACACATGCGTG